>NW_006263632.1:233106-236717 GCF_000469605.1 Apis dorsata | reverse complement strand
GAATGGGGGAGGAGCGTGGTTTTTTTTTTTTGGAGTAAGTTTTATCGCGATGGCACGGACGAGCGAATCGATAATTTTAGGAATGATCGATTTTTGGGAGTAGATTATCGCTGTATATACGTGATATTTCATGTGACGTTTATGTTTTATACAATTTAGAGATAGTATTATTAGAGATTAATTCATATATTCAATAGGTATTATTGAATTATAATCGTCGTGTTTTGTGTGCAATTTTATTTTTACATTAACATATATGAGTGTTTGCTATTAGATTCATGTGGTGAATTTATCTATACATTAATGTTCACTTAATATCGTAGAAGAGAATTTTAGGTTCATTATTCGTGTAAAATTATATTAACGCGAGAGAATGAACGATATAATTGAATAATTGAATTGAAAAGTTTTTTATATTTGAAATACTGTCTCATTTATATAAAACGAAAGGATTTAAAGCGAGGATAGTTTGTTTAGCGATTTTTGTTCCGGTTTTGATTTTAATATAGCCGTATAATGGCAGGTATTGTTACAACCAATGAAAAATCGTATTGCAGATAGGAACCATCGTGATAAATATCTGATATCCGATATATTGTCGTTGTGATAGACTTTTCATGCTCGTTTTTCCATAGCTGATATGAATATTTAAGCGAGAAATAAAACAGAAATAAGAAACTTGGATAAAATAACTTTTCCAATTTATTGATCAAAGCTTCTTCCTTGTGTATCAAATCACGAAGAATTTTTGTAAAAATTTACATCATTCACCAATTAAAATTCACGTGATTATTCAAATTTAATTATTAAAAAAGAAGAAAGGAGAAAAAATCCTATCGTTATTAAAAATTTAATTAAAATCTAATTCAAATCATTTTTATCACAATTAAAAAATTTCATTTATTATAACTTTATTTCTATAAAATATAAAAAAGTGATACAACTTGTTTATTTTTCAATCGACGATTTATCTACTCCGTGAAAAACTCGATTCTCCAAGCTTGATCGACGCTGTTTCTTTCATCTTACGATATCGGTGGACGACGATAAACGCGGTGTCGATAAAGTGTTCCCAACGATAAAACGATGAATTTTCAATGGACACGGGCACAGATAGCGGACTGGACGAAAATATACGACGGGCAGACTCCTCTTACAATCGTTCTTAGGTGGCTCTTTACACAGTACGGGCGAGCATCTTGGAAAACGGTCACGTACGTACAAGAATGATCTCGCTGTCCAACCCCACTCAACGTGGACGATTTATTCGCGACATCATAAACTAACGCGTCACACGTTATGGTGCTTGCTTGATTAACGAATTTTCGTCTTTATACAGTCTATCCTATATCAGTTGACCGTCGTTTCTGCAATTTTATTTCCTGATACCAGTCGTGTATTATTCGTGTGTATTAAAATATTACATTCGAATGTTTTTCTTGATATTATTAAAATAAAACGATGATGCAAAGATGACTTAAATTATTATTGATCAGTAAGGAAGAAATTAATTAGACAGCATATATTAAGATATTAATATATTATTAGTTTAGAAAGAAAAGCCGGAAACATGGAGGGTGGTTTATTTTAAAGAGGTTTAATTAATCGGATTTTTACGAGTGTGAGGAAGATAAATGAGATATATTTGATTTATTTTCTCGAGAATAATTTAAATGCAGATCTTTCTTCAGAAAGCACACGATATATATTTTTGTAAATAATTAAATGGATTTTAATTATTTACAAATTTGATATTTTTGAAAAGGAGATAATGAATTTAGAAAAAATTTACCGGAAGTAATTGGTTTTATTTTTTGAAATTTATCGTTTCTTGTCCTCGTGCATCGTAAGTTTATATTTTCTTAATTTCTAATAATTTTCCTAAAAAATTTGAACTTTATAAAGTTGATGGATAAATTGATTTATTATTATATAATTTCTGATTTTTATTTATTCCCAATATTTCGTAGTATTTTTAATTCTTTTTTTAAAAGAGAGTAACTTGAAAGAGTAGATAGGTAACAAGTTCGATTGGTAATATTTTATTAATCAAATTTATTGATTTTCGATAATGTTGTCTGGCATTACAATTCTATTTTAGTTACTTATTTAGAAACTTCAATGAATATTTAATCGCGTCTTTACTCGTTTTTGTGCATTCGGATGCATAAAACTTTATAAAATAAATTATTCCACGCTTCTTTTCGTTCGTCCTATTTAAATAGAGTTATATTTTTTTTGAGGATATTATCTATATTCATCATTCCAACTATTCCAATTATCAAGCTTCATTTCTAAACATTTGTTATTATTTAATCGTTATTCTTTGTGCAAAAAGAAATTTTCAATCATTTGCCTCAATCATTATATTTTATTATACAAATATTGTTTGGACGAGACGCGAACATCTGGAATTAATCAGGAGGGAGGCATGTGTGTCGAGTAAATTCGGCTCGTATTATCGTTCTATCAACGTTTATCTCTTATTAACTGGGATCATAGAGTTAACGGTCGTGTTATTAATCGCTTTGCCCATTATTTATGCATCGCGCATCAAAGCATTTAACCTGTATCACATGTACAGTTAATATCTGCGCGTTGACGAACAGAATATGTGATTTGGGAAATCAGATATATGATAATTGAGAAAATTACATCCGCGAAAATCGTAAATCATATTTCCACTATATAGTATATTCTTTTGGTAGAATATTTTATTGATAGATATACGATTGTTGGAATAGTTTCTGGCAGGAATAATCGATAATTCGTGTAGATTGAATTCTTTGCAAGGAAAATCGAATGATAATTATTATAGCAAATTATTATAAATAGTATTTGCATATGCTATTTATGATTCTAAATTAGAAATAAATTTCAAATTCTTTTTAAGTAGAAAATATATTGATATTTATTGTTAGGAATAATTTATTTTACAATTTATTCGCAGAAATAATAGTTGTATTTTTTTCTTTTCGAGAATAAGTTATTTATACCCTTGGTTTTATTTCTTTCCAATTGAAAATTTAAATTTAAAAATACTCTTTATTTTATTACGTTGTTATTCGATAATTTTATGTTTGAAACAACGTGTACAGAAAAAGAAATATTAATAGAATTAACAAAGCATTTATTTATCGTTAGTATAATATTTTAATTAAAATAAATTCGCGTTTATTCCTTTAATTAATTATATGGAAATGTTATAACGATTTATTTATCAGTAATTATTTATATTTAATTATCCTTATATTTAATTACCTTACAGAAGTATACATTTGATTCTCAAATGAAGACATATGTTTACTTTTGTAAATTTTACAATAGAAAAAAAGATACATATAAATTCAAATAATTAATTAAAAGGAAAAAGAAAATTTATCCCGATATACATATTTTATTATAAAAATATTTTGAGCATAAATTTTAACTTTATAGCATTTTACGTACACAATAATTCATCTTCAACATTCCATTCGTTAAAAATTACCCATAACACAATTCGTTCATTCTCTCCACCCCCCTGAAACCATCCCCCTCGCTCTTATTCATCCCTCCTCATCGTATCCTTCACCATCATAAATCTTAATGAATCAACAAACGTTCAATCC
>NW_006263632.1:222524-232916 GCF_000469605.1 Apis dorsata | reverse complement strand
CATCAAGCGTGTCGAAACACGCCACGAGCCACCCCTCCCCGAAACGAGACCAGGAAGCACCCCTCCTCCGTCTCGGTGTATTCAGCAGATTTCGGATGCGACGTTAACTCAGCCGTTGGTGCAATTTCTCGAAAAGAAGCAGTCAGCAGCGCGTAGGTCCGTGAAAGGGAAGGCCATTACATGGACAATACCGCATTAATGGTTTAAATCGAATTTAACAGCCTACGAGGTTCCTCTCGCCCCCTCCACCCTTGAGGCCCTTCCTTCCATCCATCCATCCGTCCATCCCTCCCCCTTGCACACCGACGCAAGGACTAACACATTGACCGCGATACCGCGGAGAATTTGATTGCTTTACGGGTTAGCCGTGATTAGGTAATCTGCCTGTCTCATCCGATCCGAGCGTCGCCCCTCTAAGGGGTGTATCGTGATATTGGCCGCGGATTTGCCAGAACGAGCCGTACGGATTTCCCGTTGATTGTTGCCTGTGTCCATGCGCGAGCACCCATTATGATCCGCGAAATATGGCCGATAAGGGCGAATGAATTCGACGGGGGTTGAGGAATTTGCGAGAGGCGCGATGCTTGGTTTCGATGGAGAGAGTGGAAATTGGGGGATGTATCATCGAGATTGAGAGAGGAATTTGCATTTCATGAGCGTGATTTTAGAGCGTTGTTATTTTAGAGCGGAGAGAGGAGTTTTGTCTTTTTTTTTTTGTGGAATGAGATTTAGGGAATGTTTTTAGAGATTTTAATATATTTTTATTTCTATTTTTTTTTTTTTGAAGAGAATGAAGATTTAGGATTTTTGGATGTTCAGGAGGAAATAAATATCAATGAGAAATAAGAATTAATGTATAAATTTAAATTCTTTCTTATAGTATCTAATTGGAAAAAAATCTTGCATTTGTATTTCAAATATTGCGTTTATGAATTATATCGATTAATTATACACATTTTAAATAATCGAAAAATGAACGGATATAATTTTCCAATTAATATCTATTAAAAATTTTACTGATATCTTGAGGATATCCCATTTCAAGCGGTAATTGAATTTCATCCAAGGAACGTTTTCTCGAATAATCAGCATTTTCAGGGAAAATCACGTAGAAAAAACTAAAACCGGGACACTCTTCCTCTCCGCATATTATATCGGGATTTTTTGTATCGTGGATGAGAAATATTATTTCGTGAAATCAGTGGGAGCGAGGAACGTAAGGTTTAAATTGAATCGGATCGCTGGCCGATAAATTGAACGCGTAATATGCAACGTTGTTAGCATATCCGTGTTTTGATTTGGCCCCAAATACGATCGCTTCGTGCGATCCAATAATTCTGCCACTTTATTCGAAACCGAAGAATTTCTTTGTTGCACGCGATTCGTAACTTTCACGATACAGCGAATCGATCCTCTATTTTCGTAGCATAAATATTTTTTATTTATCCTTCCATTTCGATCCTGGAACACATTAATATAACATTGGGAAAATTATTTTAATTAATATCGATTTATAAATTTTGAAAGATCGGAAGGCAAATATTTTTCTATTTTTATTATTTTTAATGTCTTCGAATATCGTCACAGTTGGGAAAGTAATTTCGAAAGGAATATTGGGATTAAAAGAATAGAGATTAAATTGTCGTACGTCTTGATACCAACATCCGAGGATAAGAAACGACACACCCTCATCTCGCTTATAAATCATTTTATCTTCGTAACGTTACCCCTATGAAGAAAAATGCGCCGCGTCGTGGAATACAAAGACCATCAGTTTTTCATTTAACCAACCTGTCCTTTGTTACGAGTTTTATAAGTTCTTCGTGTAATGATTAGATACGGTAAATAGATATACTTAGGTTTTTTATTATTCGAAAATAAATTAATCAATGTCAGAGAAACATGTAAAAAAGGGGGATAAAATATTTTGAGTGAAATACAATAAATAATGATTTATAGTTTTTCGTGTATAGTTTTTATAAATGTTATACTTTACATTACACTATAATATTTGTTAGTTATTAATTTATTACGGAAATTGTACTTGCTTCCTTGTCAAATCGCCTAAAATTTTAATAATTGATCAATCAAGGATTATCTATACCTAAAAAATATAAATCTAAATTAGAATCCACACGATTTCTCGGAGCGAACTTTTAACAAAAAACGAGTGTTTTAATGACGTACTAATCCATGCATTTTCACAAACGAAGCTGCGAAACTGGTTTTCCATTTTCCACAGGGAGGGTAGCAGAGTTGGATTGGCCGCAAAATGTTGATCGTGCCAAAACGCAGGCTACGTAGCTAAAATCCTTAGGTTCGTAACGCATTATCGAAGTTGCGGGGATTGGTGAAATGCTCGGTTCGCGAATTACAGGGCAGCGTGTGGCCATTGCCTCGTTCCATCGATGATCCATATATGCCGCGCTTCCTGCAATGTGTTTCCAGTTTAATGTACCGCATCGCGGTAGTCCGAACATTTGAAAAATGCATGCTACTCCAACAGGATCGATCACGACCCAACCTTGTCCGCCGCACCGTGTGGCGTATCGACTTTTAAATTTTATCGATTCTGCATTCTGATAATACCGATTCCGACTGGCGAACCGAGTCGTCCGTCTTCGTTCGCAAAAGTTTCGACCGGATTGGGTTATAGATCGTTTCATGTTAAACGTGTGATTTATGGGTGACTTTGTGCTCGTGACGAAAGAATGTACAATAAATAAATTTTGTGGATGATATTTTACGAGGTTTTTGGGTTTATTTTTTTTAAGTGAAGTAGAGTAAACTCTTATAGTATCTGAGTACTTGGAGCATTTTCTTTGAGTTGAACTTTAGTTGGAGAGCTGAATAGGAATGTGAGTATTCGAGTATTTAGATTTGAATATGAGTAATATTTGTTTGATTAAAGAGTTTGGATTAAAGAGTAAATTTGTATTTGGATTTAAATTAAATGTATTAGAGTATTCGAATATTCGAGTTTAGGTTTAATTGAGATCTTTGTAAAAGATTTTTCTAAAAGTTTAGTTTTCTAGATATCTTCAATATAATATCTTCAGGATAATATTTTTTCGATATTTAAATAATTTAATAGAAAAAGAGAATTTGATAAAAACTTAAAAATATTCGTTTTATTAGGGAATTAATTTCTGAAGGTTAACATTTTAGTGTTTTCTATTTAGAGTGTGAATTATAGATTATTAGATCATTAATCATTGTTAAGACTTATTATTATTCTATTAATTAACAATAGAATGATTGAGTTGTATTTTACCTGAATAGATAGTATAATGAAAATAAATAGCCACGTGCAATCACGTTTCTATCTCAATAAAAATCGACACTCTAGTTCACGTAAAGATTGTAAAGGTAAAAGTAGTTCATTTTTAGACAGATGTTCCATTTGCTCGTTTATATCGATATTTTATTCCCTGGTATTATATTACATTCGAACACACGATATAATAAATGTTCTATGTCTGCTATATTAGAAAATATAGCTAAATAGAAGAGTTATTCAAACTTGTCGATGATAATTAAGATAAAAATGGATTGAAACCATCTCTATCTATATCCCGATGAATTTTATCTCTATGCGCACAAATGGATACTCATAATTTAATCTACTCGATATAGAACGAAGCGTGGAATATTTAATTATTATAAAACTCCCGGTATAATTCTAATCAATCATCAAATTCAAACTTATACAATTTCATATAAATAAAAATCTCCACTTCAATTTCACCACTTTTTTTTTAATTCCAACATATATACATTCCATTAAAACTTCACTCTTCTACACACACATCTCTATAATAAAAATCCATCTGCAACGTTAATCAAACCGATGTTGATAAATTACATACCATACGTCGCCATCAACATTAAACATTTCCTCCACTCCATTATTTCCGCTTCCTATCCTTTACCCTTTTCATTCAAAGAAACCAATCTCGATAGGCCGGCCGACCGCCTATTCAACCGCTTCATCAGTCCGTTATCAAACAAGAAATTAATCCATATGCACATCCATCGCGCAACATTCGATCCAAACAGGGGAACCAATATCTCCCCCTTTTTGCTCGGTGTAATCTGGCCCGATCCCGCGAATCGCGGTGCACCTATGATCATCAGTATCGGTGCTAAATTACGCCATCCTGTGCGCCATCGTGTGTGTGTACGTGTCCCTCTTTCACAGTCGGCCGATTGGGCGCCGCGTGTAAGTTGTTGCCGGCAGACAGCGCGCAAAATCGAAAGCGGCCAGGTATATTGCGTTTCGTACACAGGTAACACTGGTGCTCTGCTTCGATTCTCGTGTGACACGCGTGCGTGTGTTGGAACAGAGTATTGGAGGATCGTACGTGGATCGTAGCGTATCGTATAGGGGCACGATATTACTCCCTCTCCCCCCAACTCCCTACACCAAGGAAGACCGCAATGCATACTGAGCAGCCTTTTCTCTATTACACCTAACGTATATAGAATATCTGATTCGCGAGTAATAACGAATCTATCATCGGTTCGTATCGTAAACGAGGGCTGGTTGTCGCGAGTTCGATGCCTGGTGACACGGGGATGTGGTGGGATGAGGGATCGTTTGAGGGCGCTGGTTTCCATTTTGCCTTGTTGGATAGCCGTGGCGGCGCTAGTGTCGCGCCTCCCTGCTACACTTTGAATGTTAATATCGAGATGCCGGTGGTTGGATGGCGTTTGCCCGCTCGTCGTTCCGGTTCCACGCGTTCCGGTGCTACGTGATTGCATCTGGCAACAGATGCTAGACGTAGCTCTCGCGTTTCCGTTCTTCTTTGGGTAATTTTCGAACCGTCCGTGGTGGTGGGAGTTTCCCGTAATAGGAAGGAAATTCAATCAGTGGAGAGACTTGAACGGTGTATTCGAGAGTTTGGCGGTTTTGGGAGAGAGGGCTGGTTTAGAATGTTCGCCTGCGAGGAGTATGCCTGCTCGCTTTTATGAGAATTACATCCGTGATCGAAATAGTTATCGCGGTTATTATAGTTGATCGTAAATTTGGCCTAAATTTGGGACGTTGAAACCAGGATTTTTAACATTCTTCTTTTCAGATATTGTGTAATAATTATAATAGGTAAGATTTATTATTCGTGATTATATGATTGGAATAATTATGCGTCTATTGAAGAAAAATTCATTAAATAATTTTATGTAAAAGTGTATCTTGAAAAGGTGATAGAAAATTTTTAAATCCACTAGTCATTCGTTCATGTATAAAATCTTTTAGGAAAGAAATCATTGAAAGTGTATTTTAAATAATGTATTTTAAGAAGAGAAAAGTATAGCAAGGATGGAATAAATAAATTGTCACATTTCGATCAAAATGATCTTTTTTTTCCTAAAAAAAAAAAGAAAGAATATGCTAATTAATATAATTTTGCGCTCAGAAAATCCTTATTATAATCATCATAGTTGTGAGTCTTCTTTCGATTTCAATTCGATGTTCGTTAATTTCTTTGCGATTCACAAGCGAAGAAAACTGTCTGTTTATTTCATCGAAACTGTAGAGGGACGCGCGCACACCTGTTGAGTCTGTTTACTCTGTAAAAAGGTATAATCTTTGTCCTGAATCACAGATGCGTCGTTTATGGTTCTGTTTCGATTCAACAACCGAAAAAAATCGATCTTTCTTCAAATTTCCTTCCAACATTCAAACAAGAGAATATTTTAGAACATTTCTACAAGCAACAAATTTGATGATGAATCGTTATTACGTAACTTCGAATGAATCTACATCGAAAAATGCTGGCTCCTCTTTTTTTTTTCTTCTTTTCTTTTTTTCTATCAATACCAGTGAGTCGGAAATTGGAAGTTGGAAGCTCGAATTCCCATTAACATTTTTTGCCTGAACTTTGTTAGCATTGTTTGAACTTCGAACGAGATCAAATACTGTCCTGCATTAACGATGAATGTGAAAAATAACAGGGGATGATGTAGGAATTTTAAATTGGATCTTATGAAATCTACTACGAATATTTCTATGAATTTTTCTATGGGCATGAATGGAATTGTAATTTTCATGTATCGAATGGTGCAATGGATTTACATAAAAAAATGTGACAAAGTTTTTGAACTTTAATGCCGAGTTTATAATCGAATATTTTCTCAACTTTGGAAAATTGTGGGCAAAATAATAATAACAGCAATATAATACTTGAATAATTCATAAAAAGATATGAATTTCGTCAATTTTTAATCATAAGGAACTTCATAATTCAATTATAATTCTTTTCTATAATGTACAAACAGCACACGCGAATACAGCGATTATTTTATATTGTAAATATTATATTTTATTTTGGCAAAAGTAATTTTTTTCAACAAATCTCTTCAAATTTATTTAAAATTTCGATACTAAAATATATTTTTAAAATTTGTACATCTTTGCAATCGAAAACAAATATTGAACAATAGTTCTGAAAAATGACGAGAAATTTGGAAATTTCGATATCGAGACTTTGTATTTTTGCAAAATCAATAAACCATCGAATCATAATCATGATTTAACGGCGGGACGCGTGAAAGCTGATTTGTGCATAGTGTTTCATCGAGCCGTCGTGAAAAGACCGGGGTGATACACCCCGGGTGACGTTCCGCTAGCATGTTGGGGGGGCCTCATAAAATGCAAATGTTGTTAGCATTCCCTTATATTCGCTTATACTTTGCAATCCTCGCGATATATGCACACGTTGGCCGCGTTTGATATTCAAACGCTGAGATTTACGAGCGAATGAAAAATACATATAGCGTTATACATTGACGCCTCGTCCACGATCGTCGGCCTCGATCCGCCATCTTTTCATACGAATAATTTCGAATTTGCAATTGCTATTCATCTGTCTCGGCTCAAACGTTTGCGAAATAGAATAATGTCGGTAGCACGGGGTGATAATAGTCTATTAAACGTTGATAAACGAGATAATTCTAGCAAACGTTTATCGCATTATATCCAATTCCACTGTCGTCACTGATAAAATTGAATAATAACACCGATTTATTTGTCCTCTCTCTTTCTCTCTCTCGTTTAATAATAAGATTTTTATAAAATTTGCTCTCTTTTTTGACGACGCGTTGATATTTTTTAATTAAGTTTTTTTTTTTAATAGTGCGATCAATTTTTTGAATATTGAATTTATGTGATACAATGATAATAATTCGTTGAATCAATCTTTGAAACGTAGTAATTAGAATGAAATTAGATTTCGTGCAAAAATTAGGATTCAGAATCGAGTCTCTGTTTGTGTATCTTATTTAAGATTTTGTTTATTCTTCAAAACCAATTCAAATATAAAAGACAAATGGAGGAGCAAAAATTATTTCTCGTGTCTAATATCTGAATTTTTAAAACAATATTGTTAAATCTCTCAAAGAAAAAAAACAAATATATTTCATACGTCGAAAGTCAATTTTATCCATACTCGATCTTCGAGTCAATCTTCATCTTTTCTTTCTCGTTCCTTCAATCAATCCTTCAAAGTTTAATCATTGAACGATTGGTGGGGGATGTCAGGGTTACCTCAGTGTCACGGATACATGAATATTCACGGTTAATTTGTAAGAAGCTTGGAGCAACGATGGTATCAAAGCGAGTCGTCTCGTGACTAGGATTCACCTTTAATTAGTATACAAACGAATAGACAACGCGTGGTGATCGTTGACACGGAATGGTTAACCACGATGGGCGCCACAGTGTTGCGGTGAATGTATAATTAGCGCAGTCGTGAGTGAACTGTCGGTGTGTCGCTTTGATCTCTGGGACGTAATGCATTTTTTCTTCTTTCTTTCCTTCTTTTTTTTCACCAGCTGACCTTTGATAACAAAACGGCGGGATATCGCGGAAAATATTGAAAACTTGTCGAGGGTGTGGTTGCACCCTCGTGATGGTGCAGCGCAAATGATGTTCGATAGTTGGACTGGAATGAACTTGTGTACTAGGATGTATTGGGATGTTCGTTTTAATTAGTGTCCATGGGAGTAGAATATTAGATGATTAAATATTATTATTGCAAATATAGAATCGTTTGTTCGATTAAATACATCGTTTTGCACGATTTTTTTCGCGAAAAGTTATCCAATTAAATTGTTGTTTAATTTATAATGATGATAAATCTCATTGAGGTAATATTATTATTTTCTTATATTGAAATATATTTTGCATTAGATAATTATATTTTTCAAAAAATAAACATATGTTTCACGTAATTTACCTTTAAATCAATTATTAAAAATAGGAAAATCATTATAATTTGGAAAAGAATAACTTCAAAATCAACGAATAAGGAATCGTTAAAGGCACAATTTATCAATTGTTTTTCTAAATTAATCATCAAGAATATTACCCTACTATTATTTTTTCCTTTGATAATTATTGTTTAATCAAAGGTAAAAGAGAAATGAAAGATTCTAAATAAATAATCTCGATTCTGTATTAATACTTAATTGTCTCTGTATCGATTCTTCTTCTGGCTTGTATATTTCTTCTTCTTTTTTTTTCTTTCTTTATTCGAAGTTGTACATACGTAATACACCATCCGCAGGATAATGTTTTCATTATACGGGATACACTCATTTGCTCGAGTGGCAGGGCTGTTTCGAAAGCAAACGCGCAGTGGAGAAAGTTTGATGGTTAATTGCACGGAGTGCGCGAAATGACAGGACGTTCGTAGCAAGCGCGGAAACATCGGCTCTCGCCGATTGTTGTTGGTTCGTTGCAATTATTGACGATGATGGAACATGTTGATGTCCATTAACGGATAGAGGGTCCGTTTTGAATGAATCCGAAGGGAGTAGTGTAATCGATTTGGTGTTATCAGTGTTTTACAGCGATTGAATTTTTGCTCGATCGATTAGTTCTCCACCAAGTTTCATTATTTTTCGAACGACAGCTTCGTCACCTGCCATTTACTTCTCTTTATCATCCTACAAATATCAACTTTTACAAAATAAAAAAGAAATATTTCTCACGTGACTCTGAAACCTTCCTTAAACCTTCGAACATCAAACACGAACTCTTCCAAAATTCCACCGCTTAATCTTTCGACATTGATCAATCTTCAAAATCGAAAAAAGAGAAATCCCACTACTCGTCAACGAACAAAAATAGCAAAAAGAAAAACAAATTGATGAAAATCCAGGGGACGAAAATCGCGCACCGCGCAAGTGGAAACAAGTGGAGAGTCGAAGGAAAGAGGGTGAAGGGAAGGGAGGAACGAAGCGCCGTTTTTCATTTCGTCCATTGTCGGGGTACACAATTCAGGAGCCTATTATGGGTGTTATTTCTTTCGGTGGCAGACAGCTTCGCGCCACGGTGTATACGCGCCGCGACAGACAGTCGCAGTGACGTTCGTGCACCGATACGTTATTGCGTTCCGTTAGCGATGCAACAAGCGGCGCAATATACTGCTTGACAGCGTGTTCCTCCCGAACCGGTGTTTATTTACTGCCGTGGAACGATCGACGGATCCCTTTTTCTCCTTTCTCCGCCGAGGGAGGCACAATCACGATCGCGAGCGATAACGAGAGCGCGCTCGAAATCCGGAGCGGATTTTACTCTCTCTCTCTCGCTCTCTCTTGCTCTCTCCCTTTTTGCCGATCGTATAAATCATCCATCGGTTTCGATCCGAGGCACTCGAGGTTTTCATTGGCAGGGCCGATTTTTGAGAATGATTTGTCGCCAAGGATAGGGGGATGCGCAAGCTGGTGGTGGACGGTTTACGGCCCAATTGTAACTCGCCGCGTTCCTTTGTCAGGGGGTGTAATTGTTGTTTCGATTCGAATAACGGAATAACGGTGACGAGATTTTCGACGAGGTTTTTCCCAAGGATTTCAAAAACTTTTCTGTTTTATTGCGATTGTTTTGTATGCATCGGAGCTTATCGAAGCGTCGTTAAGGTTTATTGGTATGATTCTTTGGGTTCTGGATTTATTTATAACCATTGTTCGCCGTGAGATCTTGGAATCGGTTAATTTTATTCAAGACTGGTGAGTTTTTATCTATATTTTTATACGAAACATATTTTCAATAGTATAAATATTGTCAATAGGGGATGGAATAAACACGATTTCACGTTCGTACATATATAAAAACGAGCGTTTAATTGGTCCGCGAGACTTGGCACCACGTGTACCGTAAGCATCTGGTCGGATTTTGCCTTTTAGCGAAGGCGTCGTACAAAAGCGATTATGTCGGGCGACATGTCGGCTCGATAATTGGACCGAGAGGGTAAGAATCGATGTCACCGGCGTGGACAATCGTCATGGAACAGGCTTTTAACGTGGCGAACGATCGTCATTGTTGTCGTTCGCCGCGTTTCACCCACGGCTGCCTTCCACTGCCCTACCAATTCTATGGAGTATCGCTGT
>NW_006263632.1:218362-222327 GCF_000469605.1 Apis dorsata | reverse complement strand
TTCTCTCCCCCCTCTCTCTCTCTCTCTCTCTCTCTCTCTCAACACACGCAAACCCTTCGAACCATCACCGATTCCATCTCTTTCTCCATCACCAACCCTCGCGCACGGACTCGATTCAAGTTCCATCCCCCCTTCCTCCCTCTTCGTCCTTCGTACTCGTGGCTTTCTCGTTTCAACACGATCTCTATGGTAGCATCGGCCACAACGAGCCCGTTGTATCGGCGTATAAGAGGTGGTGGTGGTGGTGGTGGTGGTGTGGGGGTAGAGATTTACGAGCTATGCGGGGATGCGCACACAGACAGAGAGAGAGAGAGAGAGAGAGTAGGTAGCCGGTTGTGCTTTTTCTATAGTTCGGTGATTAAACAGTTTAATATCACAAATACCGGGCTGGACAATACGTCGGCCCCGATGGGGGATGGTGTGGGTGTGCGGCAACCACCCACGACACCCTTTGTTACGCCTGGTCCATCACCCCTTTCTCCTTCTCTCTATCTCTTGGAACGTGGAAGAATGTTTCGTTTTATTTCGCTCTTCTCTCTCTCTTTTTTAATAGCTTGATCACATTTATGATACGTTCGTTACTTTTTCTTCTTTTTTTTTTTTTCCGGAAATACGAAGAAACTTTGTTCGAGACATTAAAAACGTGATTTTGGGGGAAAACGAGTGTGAATTTTTGCAATTGCGAGTTTCATTGTTGCGGCAAGTCGTGGTAGTAATAATTTTTATTCGTGGAGAAGTCATCGCGTACCTTGAAAATCTGGCGAAAGAGAAAAATTTATAATTCATTTGCATTGAAAGTAAATAGATTTCGTGAGAATAATAGTAATAATGACTATTAAAGCTGTTCGTGGTAATTCAAATTCATTTGTAATTTTGAATGTGTTAAAAGATATCTAGATTTTAAAGTACTAATGATAAATCTATGAATT
Organism: Apis dorsata; assembly: GCF_000469605.1. Taxonomy (NCBI): domain Eukaryota; kingdom Metazoa; phylum Arthropoda; class Insecta; order Hymenoptera; family Apidae; genus Apis; species Apis dorsata. The sequence continues at coordinate 221,398 of NW_006263632.1, read as the reverse complement.
TTTTAATATGAAACGAAATAAACTATAATATTCTTCTCTTTTTAAATGAATTTTCTTCGTATCGAGAATAATAATATTTAAAAATATTATCATTTTCCAATCTACTTTAATGTCGAAACTTTCATTTCGAAATTTCATTTTCGATAATGAATAGATATGTATAATATAAAACGTGGCTTTTTCTCGGGAAGTGAGTCGTAAAAACTCTTGTCATCGTAAAAAAGAAAAAAGAAAAGAATATTCAAAATCGGTGAATCGGTAAAAATCAAGCATAAAAATCTCTTGTTTCGTCTCTTCTTCGTCGAGATTAAGAAGACGCAACGGTAAAGTTATGTCGAGTTTCTTAAACTTTATCGTCGTCGATGTCGTAATCTTGTGAAGCAAAAAGTTTCAAACCCTTCGTTTATGCTATAAACATAATAAAATCGTTCTTTGCTTTCTTTCAATTCATTTTATTTTCACTTTGAATTGTCGCCCTCGTATTAATCTCGAATAGAAAATAAATTTATTCGAAATAAATATATTTCCAAATAATTTGATTATTTCAAACAATAATAAAAGATAAAATATAAACAAATTATAAACTTCTTCATACATAAGGAATTTCCTTTCAGATTAAGAAATACAAAAATTAATAGATTAGGCAGAGAAAGAAATTCTTGGAAATGAAAATATGACGTTAAAAAAAGTGATAACGATAAAATGATTAGAACAATATCAATTAAGATAAAGTAAAAAATGTGATAGAAATTGTATTCAATATCAATGACGTATAATAAATCGAATCGAAAATGATCGAATTTATTTTCAAATTTCTACCACCATCGATCATTTCGAACCCCTGTATACATATATAATACTTTAATCAAGAACGAGAAACGACACTGAATTTCAAGCACAAGTATTCTTGGAGGAACGAAAGGGGGGAGGAAGGGGTCACGTGGGCGAGAGTATTGGAGCTTTAATCGAGAACTAGGAGCGATCGTGTTTTAGGTCGACTCGAAGGACGGAAAGAACTTGTAACCCTGAAGAAGCAATATTGGTTCGGCAGTAGGAGTTACCAAGCCACAATTCATTACGAAAATCGATTCGACCGCAGTATCGGTTGATTGGAGATGGTCACAGTCTCCCTCCTCGCTTTCCTTACCAATTCCCTGCGAATTTTCTATTCTTCTCTTTCGATCGTTATTGTCTTTTCATCCCTGGCCGGCATAAGTTTTGCGAAATCACAGATGCGATATTATTTGCCTGAATAAATCCATAGATATCGAATTATTATATTCAGGCGAATGTTTTCATTATCGAATTAAATTATAAAACGATTACACGTGAAATTACAAATAATAGAAATATATAATAATAAAATTGGAATTTGGAGGTGTGGAAAATTTCTTTTGTTTGAAAGTTTATGAGCGAAGGAAGATTGAAATTGTGTATGTGCTAATATTTATATAACAGGAATATTTATGCATCCAGATGATATTAATAAACATTCGGATAAGGAATTGAAGTGAAAAATAAATGTTTCTACATAATTCTGTATCTTTAATAAATATGCTGTAAATATAAATTATCTTATCAGAGATGTGTAAATATTTTTTGTCAGATATATCGTTGAATAATTATGGTATGTATTTTAATCAAATTTTTCTTAAAATTTTAATTGCATTCTTGCATAAATTCATATTAATAATATTATTCATTAATATATTCATGAAGAAAATAGTAATTAATGAAAAAGAAGGGAAAAAAGTACTTAGAAATTTTTTATTTAGTGTTATTTATTTGTATTTATTTCCTATTTTTTTTCTATTAATATAATAATAATTAATAGTAAATTTTTAACGATAACGTGTCAAAAAATTATCATTTGTATCATCTGTATTCACTAAATGGAAAAGAATGCAGTTATGATATTACAGAAGGAAGCTACTCGAACAAACCCCTTATCCTTCAGAATGGTATTTCTGAAATATGTGAAATATTCGAGGAACGTTTATAATGTGTTCCTCCAAGCACGACGAGATGAGTTTCGCATCTTGATTTAAGTACATTGCCATCGTAGAGAATTTCGTTGATGAACTTTGATAAACAGTTCATTCAGGCCAATTACGTTTGAATAATTATTGATCGTATTTTTTTTCTTTTTTTTCTTTTGAAATACGAAATGATCGTGTAGAGTGTAGATGTTCATAGATATTCATTAGTTATTAAAAATATGCATTAAATTATACCTTTTACTCCGTTACAAAATTTCAAAATTAACATCGATTTGAACAATATGTCATCAAACACTCGAAACTTGTGCCACAATTTCCATCCCTCTCACGTCTCCATTGCATAAAGGTTCTGTTTGCTCGTCGGCCAATCGACTCATAATTTCAACAAACCGCAACCCGATACACGGAACGATGAAACGCTCGTCCTGTCTAAATAGGCAACTAGAATCTGGGAACATCGTGCGGTAAATAATCGATGTTTACCACAGAAATTGCCGTGTAGACGATGCATTTGATGCATCCTCATTCTTCATCATTTTAGAGATCCACTTTTCCAAAAACTGTTACACGATTCGCGAATGATCTTGTTCCTAATTTTGTATCGTAAAACTATTTTTAAATAATTCGATCGATTGTAACAAAAATATTTCTCGATAATCCCTTTCGCTGCATGAATAACAATTCATTAATCACATTTCATTTTCACCAATTACCAAAACGAACTAATATTATTAAAGATTATCAAAACTTTTACTCTACCTATAATTCCAATAAAATTCAATATATCTGGAAATTTCTAGCGAAATCGAGAAAAATCGTTTCCACCATCATTTCCATTCTTCGTCCCAGCCACGTCACAAATCATACAATTCAAACTCCTCGAACGCAATCGTGCACACGTACGTATTCAGGTTTCAATGTTTCATCGTGAAATGCTATACGCGGCTTATTCCGCTCATGTAAATCCCTTTGAATCGGCCATCGCCGCGGAATTTGGTTTCAAAAACCTTGCAAATTCGTCCCTCCAATTGCAATT
>NW_006263632.1:215985-218160 GCF_000469605.1 Apis dorsata | reverse complement strand
GAAAAAAAAAAAAAAAAAAAAAATTCCAGCCGCCGAAATACGCGTATAAACGAATGTGCGGAGGCACGAAGGTTGCGGAGGCAGATTGTTAGCCGGGCTCAATCAACGTATGGGCGTGACGCGGCCGATGGAACGGGAGACACGAGGGTGAGAAGCAGCAGGAGGAGGAAGTGGACCGGCCGAGGAGGGTTGGTGTCGCGCGCGCCACCGGAACACAGAGGAAAAGGGGGCGTTCCGTGTGACCACTAGATTAGTTTTGTTCGAGGCAATTTGAATTTAGATTAGTTGTCGCAAATTGCCGCGGCCGATCACCGTGCGCGCTTCATGCTACGTGCCACCCTACGTGCCCTGCCCCCCTCCATGTCCAACTTATTTCTGTGTAGTGGCGCTTTTGCAAAGGTATTGGTGCGCCCTGTTACTGTTGCGTGAACGATGAACCGATTAGTATCCCGATAACTTGACTATGATTCACTTTTCTTCCGATTTTTATTAGCCCCTCGAAGTGGAGGATGGTGTAATAATAATGGATCGAAGTGTCAGTTTCTTTGAATTTTTGAAGAGAGCTTGATATTTGGTAGTTTCTTTTCTTGAGAATATAGGTGGATGTACAATTTCTTTTTTGGCGAACTTTACACCGTTTCTTAATATCGTTTATTTGTTTGCGATTTTTGTGGAGATTTGTTTCTCGAATATCGTAATTTTTATCGTGCTTTGATATTTCGTAATTATAAGTGTTATACATTTGATGTAAGTTGATTGGAAATTATTTAAGATTTTTATAATAATTTCTGGAAATAATTTCAAAGATCTTTATTCTACAAAATATATTTTATAAACTTTTGAATTGATTAAAGTCGAGTCAAACTAGAGAATGGTTGTAGGATATAGAAAAGAAATGTTGCTCTTAAAGATTCGATAAATATTTTCTCGTTCGTTACGATTTCTCGATTAAACAAGTCGATAACTGTTACGATGTACACGTTAACGCGTACGTTGTTGGAACAATGATGATCCGGTATGCTTACAATTTACCTTCTGTAACAGATAACGTTTTCTCCACGCCTGAAACGTCAATAACAAACTGACCAATCAACCGTGTTTCAATTACGCAATGATTGTGTCGGCTTTGCTTTTCCACGTGTATCTTCCATTTCGGTCACTTGTAGTCTAATTTTCTGTATGAATGCCGCGCAAGGTAGCCGCGTGTATCGACGTATTCGAACAATTATTAATCGGTGCAAATATCGAATATACCATGGAACGTACGACACGTAAAAGGATACGTTTGATCGATCCAACTTTGCATCTTGTTTAATTTGTGCCTGGTCATAATGACATTTTATAAGATTGAAATATTTTTTTTATACTTAAACAACTACAATATATTGATATTCGATCCGGTTTTTAAAATTAAACGCGTTTAATTTTAATTATCAGGTGAGAAGTTTGTAATAATTCGGTTTTGGAATATGGATGTGTTACATTTAAATTTATTAAACTTAATCGTGATAATAATCTTGATAATATTACGGTTTTAATAAAAATTACAGGCAGCTTATATTTTAAAGCAAAATATGTATAGGTAAAATTGGATAAAAATGGAGAAATTAACATTCATCAAATCATATTAGTCATATTACATTTAAAGGATACTCGTTACGAAACTCTGCAATCAAGAATTAAATTTTTAAATTAAAACGTAATGTAATGAACAATATTGAATTTCATCGTTTCTTTGTCAATTAATATAATAAAACGTTTAAATATTAAAATCAATAGTATCATAAATAATTTTTGACATATCTTTTCTTCTAAATAATTCTAATTTTTCACGTGCCTATACTTTACTCTTCACAAGATACAACGATCAATCGAACGATCAGTGATAAAGCACGATAATTATAAAAAAAAAGACATTTGAATAAATTTTGCCTTCAAATTAAAAGAAACAATATTCTACATAAATATTTATCCAAACGAGACGAACACGGAGGCGCGAGACGAGCCGTAATTAATGCGTGGCATATCACTGGACGAAATAATTACGCGTATCAGTATCAAGTGTCGAATCGATCCTCGAATTTTCACAATTGGATCGTGGCGTCAACACGTTTGCATCGGCGACATCGCGTGCGGTTATCCGTGCTTGACATTTTCCGCAATTGCGTGATATTG
>NW_006263632.1:213762-215681 GCF_000469605.1 Apis dorsata | reverse complement strand
AAAAAAAAAAAAAAAAAAGAGAGAGAGAAAGGCAAATGCAAAGTAACGCGAGACGAAAAATTGTGAAACGTATATATATATATATATATATACTTGGACGCTTGGACGATTGGCAATAATTCTGAGAGAGAATATTCAATCGGTGTCATTGAAATGCATGCAATTTTGATAATCAGTGGAAATGTCATGATATATTAACGATAATCGAGCATTATTTTGATCGTTCCACTTGCTGCTCTTACTCGTAATTGCTTTAGTCCAATAATTGACTTTAGTTTAGTGTACTCTGGTGATTACTTCGATTGTTTTAAATGGAGAATAAACAATTATTTTAAATTATATAACCAAAAAAGATGACTATTCTTCTATTAATAACAGTTTATCGTTAAAATTCTATTGAAAACAGACACATGAATCAGTTGCAAAGAAAAAGAAATATGAAAGCAGACCAACAAAGAATTAATGTACATAAAATTACAGTAAAGGACATCTTTAAGAGATAACGGGTCTGGCTTACCATCCCCGCTAGTAAAGACACTGAATTCGCAAAGGAAGCACGTGGTTTCGCGTCTCCACCCCCTGTCTATCTAATACTTTTCCGGCCAGCGTGGACGTTAAAGTAGTTTCCACGAAGGTGTCACCGGTACGTGAAACGAGGTGAAACGCGTGCTGTCACACACACACATATACACACATATACACACATATATACACATTCTGAGATAGTCATGGTATGCTCGTAGATTCACTCCTGTGACGAGGCTTCAAAGCGTCAGGATGTCCGCGGAAATTAAATTTCTACGGTCAAAGTAATTCCTCACACGTATCCGCACTCTGGATAACTGTTGTCCCGCGGAAGGGGTGAAACGTCGGTCGTAGCATTCGAGAGAGGCTTGCGTCCGTTTCTTCGCTACTGAAGACGCTCGAGGAAAAATTCTTTCTCGACCCACGACCGAGTGCCTTTTGAGGTTTCTCCATCCTCTCCTCCTCCTCTTTCGCTCTCCTCGACCACGTTCGATGTCACGCGCGGTTCTTCGCTCTTTGATGCCCGTGATCGTTACCGAGATATGTAAATGAGATCTTCCTTTTTCTCTCGCGGATTTTATTTATTTCGATGCTTTTTTAGGGAATTGCCGATGGTATCTTTGGGCTGGTTTCAGGATGTCGAAGCTTGAGAGATACGTGGACGAGTATTTTGAAACGTTTGTTTGAAAGGGAGTAGATTATTTTTTATAATTAATGTTGAGTTTTATTTTAAGGGTATACAGTGTATTATATTTTATCGTAATATCGTTGATCGTCTTTTCAAAGAAGTATAAAGAAGTATAATATATTTTTTAGTACGAGTTTCATCCGATGGACAAGTGTTGCGAAAAATTAATAATATAATGGAATGGTAAAATATAAACGTATTAAACTATATATAGAAGTGTTACAGTGATTAAATGTAAGTAAAAAGTTTACTAGATATTTCACTAGATAAATCTTCAAGATTAGAAATTTCGAACGTGTGCATTAGAATTATAATGTATATTAAAAAAAAATATTAACGAATTGCATATTATATTCTTTTTGATCATTCTTTTCAATTTATAATAATTCCAAGAAGTAAAATATTATATTCTTTACTCTATTATACACGTTCACATAACTATAAAAAATTATTAAAGGGATCGGATAGAAGAAAATTCGACGTACTTAATCCCAATCGCTGTCTTTTAATCCAAAGCTTGGAAAGGAATCTCACGCAGGAAGCTCGTAAATACTCACGCGACATCGGTATCGTATTTAAGCGAGAATATTCTTTTCATCCGATGAAAAGAAGTGCTCGAGGCCAACGGTTGAAGAGAGGAGAAGCGTCCACTCCCTCGAGAGTATCTCTTAAGACCGATTCACTTCACTCAGTCCAAATCGTTTCC
>NW_006263632.1:206248-213424 GCF_000469605.1 Apis dorsata | reverse complement strand
TCTCTCTCTCTCTCTCTCTCTCTCTCTCTCTCTCTCTCTCTCTTTTTATTTCTTTTATTCTCTCTTCTTTAAACGTGTCCCCTCCGCGCTTCAGACGTCTCGCAGAATCCTTGCGGATGCACGCGTGCTGCTAAATTTTTTTTTCATATGCTGCGTGGCCAGAATTTATGCGGCCGAGATCCCAGGGCAATAGGGGAGCATCCGCTTGGCGGACAGAAATGAATAGAGCGGCTGGCTCCCGGGTACTTTACAAATATGTGACCAGAAAACACACCCAGGACGTGCATCCCTTCTCCCTCTCGCCCCTTCCACCCTCCATCTCTCCATCTCTTTTTCTCGTTAGATTCGATACCAACGTTCGAAGTGGTCTTCCCTTGTTCCCTTCAATTCCTCGAATTTTGCGAACCATGTCGAATCTTGCTCTCTGTTGAATAATTAATATTTATCCATTGTTTGTATCATACTTGAAGATTACAAAATTTTGCTATTTCCTTATAAAATTGAAAATAGATTTTTGAAACACGATATAGAATAATTGAAGAGAGATAAAGATATAGGGTATTGTATTATATTTTTTTTTAATCTTTTTGAAATATTTTTTGTTTTGCAATTGATGAGAATATTGATGGAATATCCTTGGCAAAATTACATAGAGATTTTAGTCTTAGGTAAAAAGAATTTTTCTATCTTCGTCTTTCGTTCAACTTTGCAAACAATGTTTATCTCTCTTGTTTTTTTTTAAAAAAATCAACGTTTATCAATTTTTATATTCATTTAATATAGAATATTTCATCATATTTCATTTCATCGTAAAAAATATTTTTTACAAAATTTTGCAATTAAATTTTGAAAACATATATTGTGTTTCATTAAAAATTCTTTTTCTATTAATTGATACAAGACTCGTTTTGATATATATTTTGTTTCCCAAAAAAGAATTCTAATTTTTGTACATACAATCTTTCCAATACTTATTGTTAATCTCTCGTTAAAGTTCGTGAACCGTGGTTTCTCTCTTTTTCTCTCTGTATATACACAACAATTTTTCTGCTTGCTTTTTAAGTGCTCTTCCCCGCTTGTTCGACAAACCTTTGTGTTTGTTTCGAAAAGGCCGCCTCGAATGTAGCGTTTGACAACTTTCACGCTCTCTTTTGCCTCGTTTCATCTCTCCGTTCCGGACTTTTCTTCCCTCTGTTTTCAGTTGCACCTTTTTTCCTCGTGTGAATATTTTCAGGTGGTTTTACGAGGGAGTTTAATCATCTTTGTGCGCGATTTTTTTCACAAGATCGGGGGGGATAATATTCCAACATTTTTCGTGCGAGTTTGATGGCAAGGGTAGTTTTTCTGAGCATTTCTGTCCATTAAATATCTCTCTTATCTTATATTTGAGTAGAAAATATTTTTTAGAAATATCGAATATTGTAATAGATTGTTTTCTTTAAGGTATTAAGAATTACTCTATTAAATAATTAATTCATTTATGCATTAATCTTTTTTATTATTGCAACAATAAATGATCGAATAGAAATATTACAAAAGAAATGCTCACACTTGTGCAATAAATGTTATGGAATATTATATTTCATATTCATAAGTACTTACGAGTTTGCGTGACTCTGTTAAACAACAAAATTTTATAGCTTGACTTTTATTATCCCATTTTCGTCAATATCATTTTTATTTCTGACTTTAATAACAACCCAGACATCATAAAGTATAAGGTATATACTTAATTTAAAAAAAAAAATATTAAATTTCATCAATATGTTACTTAATCGATAATAACGATATCAGAATTTTCTTGCATCCAATTTACAAACATAAAAGATAAAAATATATTTCCTCAATTTTCCATTCAACATTGTTACAAAAATCAAATTTCGCCTGAATCCTAATCCCATAACTAGAACCTGTAACGTCAGTATTTGCGTAACGCGTTCCAAATCGCTTTACTCCCCCATTCTTCTCCTCCCTCCCTCCCCCTCTCTCTCTCTCTCTTCCTCTTTTTCCACCCTCCATCCATCGGTCGCCTCCTTTCGCAATATCGCGTTTGCGTTTATAAACTTTCCGGTCCCCGGATCCACATAAATCACGGTTGTTGGTCGTGCGCGTTTCACGATGCTCCTCACGCGTGTATTCATCCTTCTTCATTTCTCTTCATTCGACCTTTCTCCCTCCACGCCCGGTTTTGCCAATTTCTTCCTCCCCTCCTCCCCCTCCCCCTCCCCCTGTTTTTCCACCGAATCCCCGATCCGAAAAGGAAAAGGGAAAGTCTCGACCATCCCCCTCCCCCTCTGTCCTGTAACGAATTCCCCTGGAATCAAATATATCCCCGTTGTTCAGCGACCGAATTCACGTAGTAGTAGTAGTAGTAGTAGTAGTAGTAGAAGCAGTCTTCCTCCTCCATCCTGCCGGCTCGATGAGTTATGATCTTCGTGGACCCAGTTATTTCTGCGCGATACCTTCTCCCTCCTTGTATCGCCTTATTTCGTATCACCCTCTTTCGCTGCTTTTTATCCTTGGCCCATGCTCTGCTCCGTGGAATTGAAACGTCTGTGAATGGACGCATGATATATCTGTGTGCGTGTACGTATCGTAGGATATAGGGAAGGAGTAGGAGTAGTAGAAGTATTTTGAGGGTTAATTCTTGAAGCAGAGTTGCATTTTTTGTTGATTACTGTGCGTATTTTATGCGAATGCGTTAAATCGTGTTATTGATTTTATTCCCCCCGACGAGGGAACGTGTACAAACAAGTTTAATTGTATTCCGTAGAATAGAATAATAAGTTGGTTACAATGATTTATTTATGTAAATAGAGGTTTATTATGATTACATGAAACAAATACATGTATATATATATATATATATCGTGTATAATGGAATATTGGGCAACAAGAAGGAGAAATAAACAGACGGATATATTTCTTGTTTATCGAAGATATGCTGATTTGAAAGCAACTTCGAGATCGATTATTAACTTCTCGGTAATTTGTACGTATTCTAGAAAAAAGAAATATTGTTTTTGAACACTGTTCATCTTCACGAGCTTTAATAATTTCTAATAATTGCTACGATATTTAATATTTCGTTAATTGTCTCGTTTATTATTAAATTTCTATTATCGAAAATTACGAAGATAAATTAAAAAATTACCGCGGTTTATTTAATAATCGCGATTAAACGCATTGAAGAAAAAAAAGAAATGATTAGAAAATATTGGAATAACCATCGATATAAATCCAATTGCGTCTTCGAGGCGAATTGATAACGATGTCCCTGGTTATTTATCGATTCAATATTTGAGTTTAGCCCGCGAGAATCGAGCGAAACAACGAGGATGGATATCGGGGAGGGAGGGGAAGGGAGGAAGGAAAGGAGCCCTGTTTTAATACCGGCGTTTCGACGGAACGAAAGCACTTCACGGTCCGAATGATACGAAACTTATTGAAACGGTGATTGAAATTACCGGTTCAGCACGTAATTAAAGCAAAGCTTATTCAATATCCTATAAATCCGGAATTTACTTTTAAACGGGAGGGGGGAACCCGTTATTTCCCAATTAAAAGTGTGATTGCATTAGGTTCAAAATTTCGCGGCGATCCTCGTGTTGATTACATAATGGAACAAAAGTGTGATCCCGAAATGATTGCACTGTTTCGGGGAGGGATCGAGGGATCATTTTGATTTTCCCTGAAATTGGTAATTTTCAATGTAATTGGATCGATTCTTTGACGATTTTCGACAACGGTGACAATAGTTATTACATATTAGAGTGATGGCGTGTGGAAGAATTGAGAAAAGATATGGATAATGAGAAATATTCTTCGAATTTTGTATATTTTTGGAATATAAATATTTTTTATTATTTATGAGAATTAATTAATTATATGTACATATAAATTTCATCCTATGAATATGGATTATCTTTTAATAATATTCCATATTTTATTATAATACGTGGAAATCTTATTTCTTGTACAAAATATAGGTAGCTTAAATGTTTCTTATAATATCGTAGGGTAGTTATTAATTATTTTCTAATATTCAAATAGTATCAGCTCTCTTCTCAATACGACGACGTCTTGATAAGAAAGATTTCGTTTTAATTAGCAAAAGATTCTGACATGTCTGAAGGATATAGAAGAGCTATCAATCAAAATAGAATCACAAATAGATTCGAAAATTCGAATTACTTATAATGAAGGACTGTAAAGCGATTTATTAAAATTTAATCTTTTGCTTTGAGATGCCCTTTCGTTGGCTCGTAAAGAAGGGTGAAAATGTGATAACACATATGTGGATTTTTTCGTCGGTTTCTTGAATATTTTACATAAGCTCTGCATAAAACTACGCGAGATATGCAAGTGTGTAGGGAGATCTCGTACCCTCGACTTGAAAAACCCATAGTCTCTGTTTGAAAACCGATGTATATTTACAATGCATTTGTTATTGAAAAAAATCCTTCTTTAATTTAGATGTAATTCAAATTTTTTTTTTGGAAACAATTTTCATGTTCGATGAGAATCAAGAAATTTTGTTTATAGTTTATAACTTGATACTAATATTTTCCAAAAATCCAATCATAAGAAGAATAATCATTTCATAATTAATAACTATCAAGCCTTATATAATTACATCAACTTCGATTATTTCTTTTACTAATTATTCACAATTAGCGTGTAATCAGTAATGATTAAGCACTTAGTTTCACATCAATCACAAAACTTTTATGATTAAATTACATTCCAACTTCGTGCATAATTCAAAATTAATAATATCTTCACAAACGAATATTAATTATTTTCCAATGAAAGGAGTATTTGCACACCGATAAATTAATCCCCCAACGATATAAATAAAATAATAAGTTGGGCCACCCATTACTAGATCTCCCCCTCTCTTTCAACATTGTCCCACCCGACGTGAATTTTCACGTCGAGCTCCTTTATTATCTCGGTTCAGAGCATGAAAGAACGAATTACAGGAAATTGTTGGACCGTAAGCAACGACCGTCTTGTTCTCTGTACGTCACGCTAAACGCATTACCAGCTGCTCATTCACACGACACAGGAACGCTCGAATGCCTTTTTTTAAACGAGGCACGTGCCCCTTGATTAAAAAATTGTCTCACTTGGACGTCTGTCGAGATATCCAATAAACGACACGATGAATGCGAATCTAAATATCGGCATTTGTTGCTCCGTTCCGAATCGACCTTATTTCTCCAGCTCAATAAGAGAAATCGATGTCAGTTAGCTTCTTCTTCTTCTTCTTCTTTTTCTTTTGTTCTTCTCTATTCTTGTTTCTTCGCGTCCGATACACAATATTTCTCTCCATTAAGGTCTCTTCTTCTCTTTCCTTTTCTATTTATATTGTTTAAGGAAGAATATCGTTGATGAAGCAGTGTTTTTTTTCTTTCTACGTCGTTTAACACTTGGTTTTGATTCTTTTTCTTTGCGTTTATGAAGTGTTATACGCAATGAAAAAGGGTTGCATTTAATATTTTTTTAATAAGAAAATAATTTTCTGTTTAATTAACAATAAGGAAATAGAAATTGTGTCTAAAATATTTCCACATTTCTTATTATTATATTCTTATTACTTTAATTCATCTTCTCTCTGGAGACTGTACAACAAGAACAAGTTTGCCTCTCGATTCTTCGAGAAAGGGGGAGGAAAATATCGCATCGAAAGCAATAAGAAACGTATGAATTAACACGCTACTCCAATAATCCGTAATCATCAGATATTAATATTATTCTTGAATTTTAATTTAATAACGCGTTCAGTTTTCAAACGAACTAACGAAACACACTCGTCACAACACCGGGCTCGATAACAGGTTCCAATATTATTAATCCGAATCTGTTAATACGAATATCTATATACTCGTTGAAAACCGTTCCAAAATTCCTCAACCCCCGTTTTCGCATTTAATTCCGTTTTAATCATCGTGCCCCATAATTGTCCCACGAATTTCATTTCCCCCGCGTTTTTTTTTCCTTTTTTTTTTCTCGATCGAAGCGAGTTTATTCCGACGAAACGGCGGATCGATTTGATAATTGAAAATGATGGCGCGTATTATCCAAGTTCGGTTATCGACTATTTGCATTTCAATTTTCTACGATCATATTATTCGCTTACGTTGTGACCCCCTCCCCCCTCTCGCACGAGCCAAGGAGAGCGTGAATTTAAAGCGTACAGGAAATCGAATTCGCCGGGGTATTAAACTGCGAATAGTCGACATATTGTGTGCACCGCGATAACCGTAGCCGTGAATCACTGTACTGTCTAATTCAGAAATATCGATCGTGTTTAGATTCGGATTTTTTTTCTTCTTTTGCTTTGTTCTTTCCTTCCTCGTTTTATTTCCGTGCGTGGAAAGGCGATTCGGGGGATATGGAAAGGAATAAATTTAAGGGAGATTGAACGTTTTGACTTTCGTTTTTTTTTCGTAGAAAAGAGGATATTTGGATCGCATCAATTTATAATTTTACAGGAAACGAGTTATTTTTGTGATAATTTTTTATTGTAAATAGTAAATAGTTTGTAGTTTAAATTTCAATCAAATTATCGGAGAAAACAGAAAAAGTATAGAGTAATAGTAATATCAGGTGGTGTTATAAAATATAAACAGTATAAATGGATAAATTCTAAGTCTAAGCGGAGGAAACAAGTTGACAAATATTTTATAAAGTTTCAATTCAATTTAATCTATCAAGATAAAAAAAAAATTGTCAAAAATCCAACGTAACTACGTAATAGATTTATCGGGAAAATTGAAAACCATTATTCATTTATTTCAATAACACGCAAACATCGGAATTCACAACGGAAGAAATAAGAAAAATAAAGAAAGAAACTCGTTCCAAACATCTAAAAATCACAATCACAAGGATCAAACGTTAAAAAAATAACCACTTCGTATGAAGAGAAAACGTTGATAAAAATTTTACCGTTTAATTCCATCCATTGAAAAAAAAAATTACCAAAAATTACTTCAAATCTGTCCAATACAAGAAACGCGATAAAATCGTACGAAATTAAAATCCGTTTTATATCAATATATTCCTCCAACACGCAGACTTCAAAACTTACAAAACGGAGAAAAGAAAGGGAAAAAATAAAAAACTTGGACAAACATCTTACTTAGGCCGTAATCCAAGTCGAAATAT
>NW_006263632.1:200674-206040 GCF_000469605.1 Apis dorsata | reverse complement strand
AAAAAAAAAAAAAAAAGAAGGAAAAAAAAGAAAAGAGAAAATCGAGGGGTAAAAATTAAAAATCGTCGAGCTCTCGAGACGAGAATAAGGGAATAATGTCTGCCACAAGTCAGCCGCCGAGAGCCGAGGCGAGTTGCGGAAATCGCATTTTAAAGCGACGACGAAAAGAAACACCGTCTGCAGCGTAAACAGGGTGGTGGCGAGGAAGGGAAACACGGGGATGGAACAAGAAGGGGCAAAAGGCAAGCGGGGGTGGTACGTAAATCCGATATACTCGCTCGCCTTCTTACGAACCTCTTCCAGCCACCGTTGGCTGAGGAATAAATCCGTCTCATGATACGTGATTCAAGGCAGGATTTACTTTACGACGGATTGATGGGCGGAGAAGTATCATTTTGGTACATCGTGAAAATATGATGAACAAACTGTGTGCCGTCCGTGTGTTTGTCAACGTTGGTGGGGGTTGGCTTCGATGGTGAAACGATCGCCAATGGATCTGAGACTTTATCGAGAAGATTTGCGATGGTTAAGAGCTGTTTCAAACACGCGGAGAGAAGATTGTTTGGGTATAAAAATGTATATCGGCGGGAAGTTTCTTATTTTCGGCTGAGTTAAATTGAAACGAGAATATTTTAATAATCGTAGCAATTTTGCTTATTTTAATTATGTATTTCAGAAGAAAAATTATATAAATAAGAAGTTGAAGAAGTTTAGTTTTTGAAGAAATCAAATGATAAATATTTAAAATATTTTAATCCTGCTTACTGGATATTGCTACTTTTTTTATTCTTTTTAAAATTTTCATTTCTATACAACGTATAAAACGGAGGAAAAAATCGGTGTACAAGCGTGTCCAATGCAGAAGGAAAGAACGAAAACGATTAATTTCACAAATCGGTGGACGGTGATCAATGGAAAACAAACGAGCAGGACACAAAGGTGGAAAATGTTCATAGAAATCACTTGGAAACTCTTTTCGAGAATAATATTTCAAAGAGTTTCCCTCTTGGGGCAATCCAGTGAAACACGAAACCTTTATGGAATCGTTTAGAGCTGTTGTGAAATCGGTATTTTCGTGGTGTGCTTCCACTCTTTGGTAAACATGGACGACACAATGCAACTCGTGTGACACGCACGAGCCGCATGTAGGACAATAGCGTCGATGCTCGGCCGGTGAACAAAAGATGGTGGAAACCCTCGAAGTATAAGAGATATTTCGCCGAGGGAATTTATGAGGGGAGAACCGAAGAGGAAAATTGGATAAAAGTCGTCCTCCATGAAAATTCGCTTGTCATAAAATGTTATTCGATTAGAAGAGACGAAAAATTAGGATCAACTTTTATGATGTTGCTTGATAACGCTGTGTTTTTGTCTCTTAATTTAGATATCTCTATTCTGAAAGTTTATTTTTTAATACGATATATCTGTAATTTATTTTACGATGAACAATGTGCGTAAGATAAGTTGCAAATTATCTCGTAGTAGATTTAATTAAAATTAAAATTTCAATTCATCTAATGGAAAAACTTCAAAAATTTCTAAATTCTCTGAATTTTATATAATATTTAATCTCATTTTTTAAACATTGGAAACATTATAATTATATTAAAGATATTAAAAAATTGAACGAAAATGCCAGCTTTCAAAATTCGTGAAATAAAAATAAGTCACGAGATCTCGTGACTCGTGAATCGAACGACATATCTGATATTTGTTAACTGGATAACGATCTCATTCAGACAATGAAAACGAACATGGAGATTTGCCAAGATCCTCCAAGGTTTTGCGGGGTGGATTCGGTGTAACCCAATCTTCCTCTCCTCTTCTTGCCCAATTATACTTTCGCAATAAACGTTTGCTAGGTCGTTTGATCGTTTACCGAAAGTACGCACCAAACTTACGGCAGTTTAAGACACGGCAGTTCATTTAGATAAGATTGCCGAACTGCGAGCAATTCGACTGTTGGCCTCCCTCCCTCCCTCTGTGTGGGTGGTAGTTTCAGATTTTATCAAGGCCGAAACAAAGAACCATATTTCTTCGAGTGGCTTTCCCTAACTGCTTTCCACGGGGAACGAAGGGAAAAAAGCGCAATTCTGCGTATAATATCGAGGAACGAAGGCTGGAATTTTCTGATTTAACGTGGCGTCGGTGTAACCGCTGACGCGTACTACCGAAAGAGTAGTAACGATAAGCAAATGAACTTACTGGGCTGTGATGGGATTCGCTTTGGATCGATGTGTTGTTAAGCGTGATTTATTGCTTCGTTAGGGATGTGGTATGAAGTTGCTACGGATGGATTTGAATAATTTTGCTTTGGGTAATGTAGGAAAAGAGATGATTAGGTTGGAGAAGTGTTGAAGGTATGGAAATAATCTTTAGGTAATTTTGTAATGGTTGTTTAATAACGTTTTCTTTTAGATTCATGTGTAGATAAATGTGATTTATTAGTAGAATAAAGTTGTTATATGTAGATTTGAATAATTTTATTTGATAAAAAAGGAGGAAATGTTATTAGATTTGAAATTGGTTTTAAGAAAGTAATTTTTTTTTGTATTATTATTTATTCAGTCGTTAATTTGTTATTTGTTGAAGATAAAAAATAGGATATTTTGCTAATAGGAATTATGTTTAATCGATGATTTATTATTAAAAGAAAATTTTATCCCTTCATTCTCTTTCATTCCTTTATTATTGAATCTTATCTAACATTTATAAATCTGAAATCACCTCAATTTTCATTATTAAGATATCGTGGAAGTAATAGAAATATCTGGAACGAAATGAAAATTATTTCTAGATGATAGGTAAATTACTATTCTGAAACTTATAAATAATAACTACGATTTATATTGAAATATTCTATATTAAAAATATCTGGATAGAAATTAATATTATGTATATATAAATCAATATTATACTTTGCTCAATATTGAATTGAACTCGCTGTATAATTCGTTTCATTTACTTTCTAAAGAAACTACATTGCAATTTGCTCCCCACAGGTGAAATAATACTGAAATAACTGAATATTAAGATAACTATTTGCACTGAATGTGTATGTTTTATATCACAGCATCAGATTAATCGTTATTATTGAAAATATTCGAACGTAAATTTATTATAATAATAATAAATTAACAAATTTAAATTGCTAACAAAATTTTTTTTTTTTTAACACTATCGAAACATGAATTTTAATTTCCAACCACAGTTCGAATATTATACTCGAAATCAATACGAAATTAAATACAAGAGAGATTAATCAGAATAGATTAATGTATTCAACGTACACATTGAGATTAATCTTCCCCCTTCGATCCAGTTATTCTTACAAAACTTACACTCAATATCGTATCCACTATCAAACGAAACTTAACCCCTTTATTAAGGGGAATTAATCTTTCAATCAGCCTCGTTTCCCTTCGTTTCTTTGTTACCATAATGTATCTCGATTCCCCGCTCATATCGAGGTCTATTCTCATTATTCCTGTTGTATCTTTAAACACACCGGCTCTCATTAGAGGATGATATCGCGTTTTCACGCGCGAAATTCAAGAAGGCCAACTTTTCTCCCTATAATCCCTATATTAAACTTCACACAATTTCCTTCATCGTTTCAATGATCAAGATGTATTAATTATCAGCCATTTTCCAAAGATTTCAATGGAATATAACGTCGGAAATGTAACCATTCCTTCCAATATCTTCTTCAGTTTCAATATCGAGTTTCATTTTTCCTTCGGCTTGGATCGAGGAGGGTGTATTTTTTTTTTTTTTTTTTCGTCGGGATTTTTTCATCGTTCCCCTTTTTCCATTTTCGAAAATATAAAAGTAGTCTCATTTAACGAGACTTCGTCGAAATATGATCGATACCTCATTGCGATTTTCTCATCCCTCTTCGTCGTAATTTTGATTTTTCGTTTTTTTTTTTTTTTTTTTTTTCGTCGGGATTTTTTCATCGTTCCCCTTTTTCCATTTTCGAAAATATAAAAGTAGTCTCATTTAACGAGACTTCGTCGAAATATGATCGATACCTCATTGCGATTTTCTCATCCCTCTTCGTCGTAATTTTGATTTTTCGTTTTTTTTTTTTTTTTTTTACGCTTTGGCCTCGTTGCTTCTTTTCGCCACACGTGAAATAATATCCCGTTTTTCGAGAGAGAAGAATATTTTTCTGCTAGGTTCTCGTGGACGAGGTTAGGTTGTTCTTGTTATCGTTGCGATTCTTTCGTTAGAATATTATTCATTGTGGAAATTGAGATTGTTTGGGGGGGGATTGGATCGAATATCGGTGGAAATTTTGTTGCACGATATCGATTGTATTTATTTGTGTTTTATTAGATGGTACAAAAACATTGAATAACTTTGATAATGTAACTTTGATTTTATTTCAATTTTTTTTAAAAATATTCAAATAAATATATTTTTCAAAAAAAATATCAGTCTGCATATTTTGTGCATGTCCAGATAGATTCGCGTTAGATTATTTGCTCGTTTCTGTTTATACTATCCGATAATTTAAAAATTCTTTTTAATTGAGAATTTATTTAGTTTAATGGAATTTTCTTTTTTTGGAAATACTAAATAATAATTGTTAATTTTAATGTTATAGTATTTTAATATTAATTTGTTTCTTTTATAGACAGGTATACATTCTATTATATAGATTTTACTTATTTTAGATAAAAACAATTTACATGAACGTTCGATATGCATGAACAGTTTCGAAAATCGTTTCTTGCAGTATTCATTTTTATGAAATATTATCGAGCAAGCTTTACAACTTGAACTTTCAAAGATCAATTTTGAATTTCCTATTCGAAGCTAGTAAATATATAAACAGTTAACTCGAAAATATTTTGTCCATGCATAAAGATCAAGAGATTCTATCAAAAATTTCCTTTCTTTTCTATCTTTTCAAATAACTCCATAACCTTCGACAATATCTCGCGAAAAGAAATTTCGAGTTTACTTTCAACAATATCCTTTCACATTATTCTTCACATTATTATGAACAACATTAAATCATCGTTATTTATTATATACGTCACAAGCAAGATTCGCGATCATTCGCAACGAACCACCACCCAATTCCATCCATTTTCCCCACCCATCCATCTACCTACCCACCCCTTATCCATATTCCTCTCACGGATGATACAGGTGAGCCCAACCACTTTTCTCCACCAGTTCGCAGTTCTCCACTTCCTCTCCCCACACCAGCGAATAACCACTCCCCTCCCAAAAGGGAGATTGTGTAACGTGGAAGAGATGATTGTAAAAAGCTGTACGAGCGCGCGACAGAGAAGGGTGGTCCTCTCATTTGAATACTTAGATTGGAAGGGTCGTCGAGGGGGTTGGCGCCC
>NW_006263632.1:197741-200490 GCF_000469605.1 Apis dorsata | reverse complement strand
GTGGCATCGTCGAGGAGGGGGTTTGAGCGAGGCAGGGCGCAACCTGGGGCCGCTTAATCGTGTTTTCCGTGAAATTTATGAGATCTGAACCGATAAGGTGGGAAATAAGAACGGAGCCCCCGAGAAAGAAGGGAAAAGATTGGTGGATGGGGTGGGCGGATAGAGGGGAGGGGCAGGTGGAGGAGCGTGGCAAGAGTGTAACGGCCTGCTTTAATACGTGGAATGCCTGTGATTTTGAAGTAGATAAGCCAAGGCAGAGTAGCAGGGGAGATGCTTTCGACTGTTTTTCGCGGATATCTCGCAGATGGGTTATTGATGTGAGTGTTATTGGGCACGAAGTTATTGGGGGAGTGTGTGCTCTCTGTAGCGCACGGATGAAACAGGGAATTGCAGTTTCCCGCCGCTTTTAGTTTTTTTTCTTTTTTTTCTTTTTCTCGTTTTGCCTTGGATTCGAGGGGTCTGATTGGATCCCTGGTAAGATATAGGGACGGTAACGAAGCGTCGTATTCAGGGTGCGCCTCGAATGGTTTTTCTTTATCTTTTTTGCGGTTATCTTAGAAAGAGAAGATGCTCTTTTCAAAAATGGAAGGTATTTATTTCGGATGCACGGAAGATAGTAACGGATCACGAATGAATAATTGATTTGATTTTTAGAATATAATAATTTTGAGTTTGTATCGAAAGAGAAACGATTAATCCTTTATTTTTCCCGTGGAACTTTAGAAAAGATTCACATTTAACACTTTTACTTCAACTTTTCCTTATCCTTTTACCTAAAATCACACAATCTTCTTTTTCTCGATTCAATATTACAAAATCAATTATTAAACAATCCCCATCTTAAATTAATATCCAACTAATTTTTCCTCGATTCTTCACCGCAGAAAAGAAACGTTTAATCGAATCATCGTCGTCCAATTAGTCGAAAGATCCAAATAATCACCGAGGAGACCCGTTTTTTGCCGGGTAAGACGATCATGGGTTAATCGTCATTCAACGCCGGTCGCTTTTTATATTCCCCTCTTATTACGCTTAATCTTCACCGACAATGATATCGCGGAACGAAAAAAAGGAAGGAGGAGGAGAGGGAGGAAGGTTTATCTATCCCCGATGTTGTTTTTCCATCATCAGTCTACCACCATGGGCGGAGAGAAGTGATATCGATAGATAGACTCGTCGCTTTTTTCTACGATTTTCCACGGGAAGAATCGTGGAGTGGCTGCGAGGAGAAGGCTGGCCTGATAAGGACGAGGCTCATTCGGTCCCGGGGATAGACAGACCGTTGTCATTTGTCAGACCATCTTTCTCATCGTGGAGAAACGTGGAGAGTTGGTTAGAGAGCTTCTGCCTTCTCGAGGTTTCTTCCTTCGTTTCGGCCCAAGCGCATTCTACAATTTATTTCGGCCATCCTTTCGTCTAATTCGCGATGCTTGGTATAGGTAGAGGTTCTTTTATTTGGGGAAGGGAATAAAAGGGGGAAGGGGGAGCTGCGTTTGATGAATCTCGAGTTATATTTCCTTTGATATGATTCGTAATTATTGGGACGGGATGCCGGAAGTTTGGTATATTTGGGTAAAAATTTTATTTCATAGGTAATATTAACTTGTGCATACGTTAAATATATATGTAGTAATAATATATGAATGAATTTTATCAACATGGAGAATTAATTCTGAAATATTTGAAAATTAATGTATATATTACAACAATTTTCGAGGATGATCTGGTGCATAAATTTTGATTATAAAATTCGATAATTTGAATTTTATCATGATTTTGAATTAATTTCAATACGATCATTCGCATCGTTCAATTGTAATATTTATTCAATGGAAGTTTTGGTATTTTTTCCAAAACCAAAGACAGAAAAAAATCACACTAATGCTTTCTAAAAATACAAATATTCCTTAGGAAAGAAATATTATTTTAATTAAAAACTTAAATTGAAATTGAAATTGAATTAAAAATTTTAATTAAAATATTAAGTTGAACGGAGTGATAGCATTTCATTTCTCTCAAGTTTGTGCAAGTTATTAATTCCCCGAATATATTTGATACGTTAATTTGAACGCATTTTTATAATCTGGGAATGTATCTGCGCCGATGATAGATATTCATATTGAATTAAATTAAAATACCAAAAAGAAAGTATATATATATTTTCTATGCATATGCAATAACAAATTATATCCTTACTTAATCATTATTCTTATTTCTTCTCCTAAGATAAATCTACTTATTTTTTAAAATCAAATTAGAAATAAAAAACGAATCCTTTATCCTATACTGCTGGAAAAGAGAGAGATGAAATGTTAAGAGTCCAGCTCGAACGCACAAGAAAAGTGAACCCAAATATCAAAAGCCATAGAATCCCGTACAGTTCTAATGTCTCTGACGAAAAAAAACGAAAAGAAAAACAAAAAAAGAAAGAAAGAAAAACATTTACTCCGAGAGAAAACCGTTCACGTGTTCGTCATACCAGCCAGCTGAGCTGTTGTTGGCATTGAAAAATTCAGCTCTCGAAATTCTTTCTGGCGCACGTGCACATTTCGCACGCTCGCGCCGAATTCTCTGCAACTGTAGTTTTTCTGGTGGATCAGAGGGAGGGAGAAAAAGGCTTTGGTAGGAACGCATCGGTGGAAAACACACGGTCGAATCAAGATAAAGTGGATGTGAAGGTGGCCAGACGGTCGCGTTTGGATAAAAACGATATCTCTGTTCGTGCAAAGTGTAATCCGCGCGCGAGAAC
>NW_006263632.1:195670-197538 GCF_000469605.1 Apis dorsata | reverse complement strand
TTGAAAAAAAAAAAAAAAAGGAAGGAAGGGAAGGTGTTGGGTGTAAAACGTTACTATGATTCGTTGCAGTGGAATTGCAGGCTATCGGAATCCGGTGATGGAGTATATATTTTTTTCCTGATTCAAACTCTTTGTTCGATTATTTATGTACGATTTTAATTTTAGGTGGATGTTATAAAGTCGGTGTATGAGGAAGATTTTATTGAAATTTTGTCGTGATCAATGGATAAGATCGATCGAATGCAACGATAGAAAATCGTTATTATTTTGTGTAAATCGTCGATTATTTGGATAATTATTTTGTCTAGAAATTTTATAGAAAGTATATTCGAGTTGTTGGTTAAAATAAAGGTCATAGATTAAAAATAGTCTCCCCTTTATATAATGCGAAAGGAAATGAAGCGCGAAGTGAAAAAAAGCGTATAAAGTTCAGGTTTCGTAATTTTGAAATTGGAAGATAATTATTTTAAAGAAATATGAAATATATTTGCAATCAGATAAAAATATTTTACAATTTCTTTTCAATTTGTATATCTTTGGAAGGAAATTATTTATTCAAAAAAGTATATAATATATTTTTGTTTTTTATATTTTATAGAATTAATTTTATTAACTTCATTATGATATTAATGAAAATTAAATATATCTTATGCAAATTAAATATGAAAATTATGTAAATTAAATACGAAATTTTCATTTCAAATTTAATATTAATTATTTTCCGTTTTCGGAAATACATATAGTTGTGCTTGTGGCAACATCCCTCTTAAATAATAATAAAAAAAAAAAAAAAATCACATAGCCGTTTGTTTACGTACTCGTCAACAGTGCACGTTACCTGTATCAGGATTTTCCTATAAATAACTTCATGAATATATTCTATACATATACCGTAGCGTGCATAAATAACATGTTTTTAATGTTTCCTACGTGAACAAACAATATTGAAAATTCGGCTGTGTAGATAATTAATTATTCAATTCAAAAAATTCATCAGATTTTAATCAATAAAATATATGAAAGTTATCCATATCTGTTAATCAGAAAGAAAAAAATAATTTAAAAAACAATCGTTTCGTTATATTATTAAACAACAAATTTCTTTAAACAAGTACGAATAACATTCTTGACATTTATTCTCTCCAAATTATATATTCATTTATACATTTTATACAAAGATAGATGATAAATTTTTCGCGAATTCGTTATAATTGAACACAACAGTGCACACAGACGCATCTGAATCTAAATATCCGGAGTAGCACACGCATTTCCCGACACGAAATTTCAAAATCTCACAAACAACATTCCCAAACATTTGTTGTACACAAATTTCACAAACAGTTATTTATCCTGTCGCATAAAACATTCTTCTATCGTATAAAAATAACTACCAGAACTATTCATTTATCTTACTCCTGGATACGTGTATTCTCTCAAATCAAGTATAACCGAGCTCAAAAAGCGGGGGAAAAGCGAGGAAACGAACAAAATAGGAGGAGATATTATACGATTCCCGCTTTGAGAAATCCGAGATTCGAAAATAAAAAAGGATGAAAAACGAGGAAAGTTGAAAGAAAAAGGAGAGAAAAAGACTTCTCGTTCGCGCCCACCCTCCTCCGCTCTTCCACCCTCACCCCCACCTCCCCCGCGTTTTAAAGCTTTAAAGCAAGTTGCCGCGCGAAAGATGTTTTTCGCGGAAAAAGAGATGGAAAAAGGCGGGTCCTTCGGCCGGGACACCGTGTATATGCAAATGCTGAACACACGCGCCGTTTCCACGGCAAACTTTCGTATCTCGGCGAGTCACGGGGTGTGCGTGCGCGCCTTATCTCGGATTTCGTTTTCGGACTTTTCATCGTGCGACGTTG
>NW_006263632.1:193772-195468 GCF_000469605.1 Apis dorsata | reverse complement strand
AACCGTGGAGAAAGAAAGAAAAAAAGAAAAGAAAGAAAGAAGAAAAAAAAAAAGGGAGCGATCGTTTCTTTTCTCTGGTCGGCCTGTAAATCGGGGGTGGAAAGGTCATGCATTTCTGACGAACGATCGCCAGATATCTCGTGTCCCCTTTTGAAGTTGGGCCGTGATAGCGATCTGGGTTTTGATGAAAATCGGAAAACGAGATGACAATACGGTTATCGTTTTTTATTTCTTTTTTTTCGTTCTTGCTTTTTCGTCGATTTCGAGGGATTGGAGGAATATTGTTAGGGACAAGGTTAGAGTTAAGGTGAGATGTTGGTTTAGAGAATTTAAGTTTTTGGACTTTGTAATTCGGGTTTTTCTTCTTAGAATTGAAGATTGTAGAGAGAAAAATGGTTCTTCTTTTCCTTTTCTGTTTCGTTGAGTATCTAAGAAAGTGTTGTTTGGTATGTCAAAGTTAAAATTTGACAAGTATCATATTTTTGTACAAATTTGGAAAAATTTCTTCCGTGAAAAATCCTTCGATATTTTTGTATTTTTAAATTAGATTTGTATATTATTTGTTGATGAATAAATTAATAAAATGAGAATGTTGAAAATTCATGATTAAATTCATTTTTTTTATATTAATTGTATTAAGATAATATAGAAAAAATGAAAGCTCTGAGCGGGGTAATAAGAATATTATTAGATATTCGTATAAAGCGGAAGTAGGTCAAAGTTTTCCGATCTATGGCTGATGAGGAAAGTTAGAAATTAGTCTGGTTGCTCTATATATATAAACCTCTCTAATTAATTTCTTTTTTGATGAAATATGTGTGCGTTTATTTATCGTATTAAATGTCGCGTAAAATTTGTTGGATTAATAAATAGTTTCGAGTAATTAAACTTTGAAATTTTAGATTTAAGATCAGTTTCTATTTGCTAGTTGTTTGAAAATAATCGCAAGTATCTAGCAAGATTTAGCAAATGTCAATTTACATCATGTTATCTTAAAGATATCTACTTTGAAACATTACTCAGGGAAATTATATTTTTCTAAAGAAATTCGAAAACTCAGTTTATTATTTATAAATTCAATCAGATTTACTTCGTATCATTACTTTGAAATTTAATTTCACTAGAAAATTACTTAACCAAGTTAAGAAGTTTGCTCGATAGAATAGATTAGCATATTGACAGGAAATCGAAATTTTGATTGTGATCCTTATATCGCTTCAAGAATAATTTCTTCATAATTTTCAATATCAACACTGTTATTTAATTTCACTTTTTACGCATATAAAGATTATTTAATTGTCATTTTTACACACAATACAAAATTAAAATAATATCTTCGTATAGAAAAGAAATTATTTTTTTCATCCTAATCACACAATATTAAACAAATTTCATTCACACCACCAAATAGAACAAACTACGATATCCAGACCTTAAATTCCCATTTCTTTTCCCTTTAAAAGATCTCTATGAAATTCCTATTAGCCAATAATTAATAAATTCCCTAAAAACATTCTCAAATTACAAATAAAGCAAATCGAAACATATCACACAAATTCGTCACAAAATTAAATCCAAACCTCCTCGTCGAAATCCACCCCCTCGACAACGTTCTTCGAAACGTTCATTCACGAAAATTTTATTAATAAATCTTTCGTCGATTGCTCGTATTTAGCACTCGTACGCGCTCGAGGCG
>NW_006263632.1:180313-193732 GCF_000469605.1 Apis dorsata | reverse complement strand
AAATCCGATTTCGATTATTAATAATAAAGAGAGCGGTGGGAGGGGGATATACAGCCGATAACACAGAGGGAATTCGTTGATGGAGGAAGTCGAGTAGGCAAAGTGAACGAGGTTTCTCGTCACAACGGCGACACGTTCACACGTGGAAAATATTTCACACGCTCGATTGCCTATTGCTTCCTTGTAACGGCGATATTTTCACGAGGATAGGGGGGGGTGAGAGAAGGGTTGTGCCGCCGCTCTCTGTCGAGCGGAAAATTGACATAAACTGTTGCTTCAGCTACTCTCGCTCTTCACGCTTCTCTCATTGTTCAAAGCGCGCGTCGTCGACCTTTTAGAGTCTTTCGTTTCGCAGCCGCCCTCTCTCCGACGTGGGAAGGCGGCGCCAGCTTTTCAGATTTACCAGGTAAGGCGCGAGGAGGTTGCCAACCCTTGACGAGGTTGCCAAAACGCGAGAAAGCTTCTTACGACGTGATAATGAGCCGTTGATAACAACTTGTTCGTCGTTGAAGAGGCCAGGGAGATAATTGCTCGTCTATAACGAGAGTTGGAGGGTGGTGCAGGATTCGTAGGAATTTATGGATCTTTTGGCAGGGGTGGATTTAATTGTTAGACGCGATCGCTTGATTCCGTTGAATATAATGAGTTGTTTGGTGGAATGGATGTTATATTCTGACTTTATTTTGTTCTATGATAACAGAGAATAAGTGCAGATTAGGTATATGTGTCTTTGGATTAGGATTGATTGTAATTTTTAATATTTGATTTCTAGGAGATTGAATGCATATAATAATTTACAATCTATATGTTAAATTAATAAAAGAATTAGTAATTTTTAATTGAAAAAAATTACAATTTGTTTGTATAGTATTGTTAAGTATATATAGTTTAATCAAATGATTAAATTATTCATTGTCAAGTGTTTCTTTTCATAGGTGATATAATTTTATTATTAGAGCAGAGAGAAAGTTTTTGGACAATTTTTAATTTTTAAATAGATGCATTATTCTTCCCACAAGTGATAAATCCCAGCCAAGTAGAAGCAGACGTAGCAAGTCAGCAAGTTCTTGCAATAATGTTAAAGCAAAAAACTCTTCTCTACTTGTTCTTGAATAAACCTCAAATTTAGCGAACCCTGATAAATTCTGGTTACGAATATTCTATCAGTTCTCCTAGAATATTAACAATAATAGTGGTTATGAGAGAAAATAATGTGAATGGTGTGGACTAATTATTCATAAATACTAATAAACTTAATGGAAATTTCTTACACAATTTCTTATACTTTCTTTCTTGAATCGCATACTTTTGTATTTCCTATTTATACAATATTTATTTTCCAAAAATAACACAGCTTAATAAATTTTTCATTAGGATAATGTATTCCTTTTCTCCACAAAGATTTTCACATTTAATTAATTCTAAAATATTCAGAAAGATATCGAATTTACGAGAAACCTAAAATTTATTGAATCGAGTTTTCAACAAATTCTAAGCATTTGTACACTTTTTAATTATTACAATATCGTTTCTGGAGATCATCAAGAATACGCTCAAAATGAAACAATCAAACAATCATCATCATTCATACGACAATCCTATCGAGAATTAAATCATTTCACAATTGTCAATAAATATTATCAATAATTCTAATTTTGGAAGCAACATAAAAATTAACAAAAATCAACATTCAACGAACATTGCACGCGATCGTTCAATTCGCCCCTGTTTCTCGTTAGATGGGGGAACGCGAAAATTGTTTCGACGCTATTGGTTTTAGAATATAGCTGTTTGTTGCAACATGGAATATTTGCACAATTCTTTCTATCAACAGATCCGCGTTTGGAAAAGGCTCTCGAACGCGGGACTCGGCCGAGAAAAATAAAAATCTTCCTCCTCCCTGCTATTTATGACGGGGTATACATTGTTGCACGCTGTTTGATAATTCTGTTTGAAAGTGTTTTATGAATTGAATAAACAGGTTGATGGACGCGGGTTGGGAAAATTTTCGCGGATATTCGGGGAAACGTAGTCGACAAATGTAAAGATAGAGTTCGAATAATAGTGATCTCTGTTTCATATTCTCGAGAAGATACATAAGAAAGATCTCTTGTGATTGAAAATAGTTTTAATTTTAATTTCGTGGGTTTATTGGTGAGAAGAAATGTAAAGTGTTATTTGTAAATTTTTTACATTTTTGTTTTGGAATATGTGTGTATATATATATGATTTTTCTTTAAGTTTAGTGTAGTTGCTTGTAGAATTTTTGAATAATATGTGAATATTTCATTGATCATGTGACTGATCAATTTTTAAAGTTAGATTCGATTAAAGTAAATGAAAATTGAATTTTCAAATTTATTTTTACGTTCAAGAGGAAACAAATTTAATCTAGAAAGATCCAGAAACGTGATACAGTTCTTACGATTATTTTCATTTATAACTCTTCGTGAATTTCCGACGTGAGAACTGAAATTGAAGTTAATTTATCAATATGTAGATTGAAACATTCTATTATTCAATTTTATGTATTCAGAGTTATTCTAAGAATAAACCAGAACGAAAAACGAAGATATAAAGAACAACACGTTTAAAAATATAACGAGAAATAAAAATATAATGATAATTCAGTCTTGCCTCATTCTAATTCACAATCAGTTAAATTATACCATCGCTCTTCAAGAATAACAACTCTACTTCCAAACAGATGAAACATAACTTGAAAACGCATCACGAATTTTCTCGAGAAATATTCTCATCGATCCATCCACAACATAAGAAGAGACTTTCCAATATAATGTACATAATTAATTATAAAACTTTTCAAGATATCCTATTCGAGACTAACTTTTTTTTTTATCATCATTTTCAATATAGATATTAATTAAAATTCACAAATCCACTTCACTCGTGTGACGAAGGAATATCTCTTGAACTTTAATAATCAGGTTGCACCAAGATGACACATTCAAAAATATTCAGTAATGCTGTCTGTACACATCATCTCGTTTATACAGGGTGGTCCCTAATTCATGATTTGAAACAGAAAGATTTGTTTGTCATACCGTACACCATTTTTATATTAAATTATTATCACAACCAGGAATTTTTAATTGAATTTTTACGAACGTAATCGAAGAAATGAACGATTCCCTTTATTTCTCAAGTTTCGCAACACGTGTTATACTTTATTCCTCCTTTTCTCGAATATAATATTTTGCATAGATCTTTTCACGTTTAAAATTTACACGTTCAGTTTAGAAGAAAGTTTACATAAAATTGTAGATTGCTGTGAAATGATAAACGATGAAACAAGCAAACACACATTCAGGTCAACTCGTGACATCTTTCTTACCGATTCGACGATAAAAGATTGCGAAGAAGATAAAATTTCTACCCTGAATATACAACATTTGTGGTCGCGAAATTTCCTATGTACACAAACACACATACACACATATTTTTCCATGTCGAGGCTGATCCAATTAACGGAAGGATCTTGGCGATTTCTTCGAAGAAGCCGGTACTTCCGCCAAGCGCTCTTCTTTCGGTCGTTTTGACCGCCCTCGTTAATTCGAATGACAGTCGATACTTAGGGCATCGTATTAATTATCCCGCGATAGAAGCCTCGAGTTTGATCTACTTTCCGTAATTAATACTTCACGATCTCTTTTCAGATCTCTCCGCGATGAGAACGGAGATTGTTGGTCGAATTACGTTTTTTCTCTCCCTTCTCTTTCTGTTTTGTTTTGTTTTTTTTTGGAACTGTACAGAATTTATTTGATTTTTGATCAGTTTTTATTCCTTCCCTCTTTTGTTAATCGTATCTTTGAAACGATGTGGATCGATATTTGATTAGATTTGCTTAGAATTGATCGTAGATGGATCTTGTTTGAATGCAGAGGTCGAAAGAGAGAGTGATTTTAGGTTTGCTATATGATAAGATGAACCTGTATTGTGGTTCGTGATAATGATAGACGTTTGGAATTTTTATTTTTTACGACTATGACAGTTTTTTAAAGTTATACAAAATTTTTTAATAGTTTAAAGTTTCGTATTTGATATATTATTGGTAATATAAAATATTAATGATAGATAATAAGATTCACATATTATAAAATAAATAAAACAAATTATAATATTATTATTTTGTATTAAATTATACAATAATAGATACAAAAGAAAACTCAAATTTCATTATTTTTCGCAAACTTTCAAAATAATTCAAATCATTCAAATCTACACAAATTTACTGCAAACAATAACTACAAGAATATCAATAATTCATTATAAATAATATTTCCAAACGTTTGATTATTATTCCATCATCCTACAACGTTTGCACGATACAAACCCGACTCAAACTCGAGAAAATTTCTATTCTTAATGAACCGTAGACCCAAGGAGCTATTCGACCCGTGTTCACCCCTAATCTTTGATTCCTCGCGAAACTTCCAAGTCTTTATGAACTACGAAAATCAGGATAATCCCGAGTAAGGGTAGGAAATAAGATTCTCGCGCGCGTGCATGCTGGCGGATCCTTTGGCGATGGCATTGGCCCAAAGAGAATTTCCTAGCAGCATGGGTCCTGCACGGTTTCTAGTCAGCTTGGAGCAGCTACCTTTGGCAAGTCACCTTTTCCCATCCCTCTTCATGTTTCTCCATTTTCTTTCCGTTCCATTCATTTGACCCCCGTGCACATATCCTCGTGTAAATCTCTAGGCTGGCCGGAATCTGCTCCTCCTCCACTGTTTTGCATCTATTTTTATGAACGTGGTGTAAACAATCGTACGTGAGAATTGCAATTTTTTTTTAATATCCATATTTCATTCTAATTCTTTCGCTTTTTTTCAGAACGAGAGGAAGGAAAATTAGAGAAATTATATCTATCCGTGGTTTTATCATTGCGAGTAACGGAATTATTTGGATTGGAATCTTGTATCACAAGAATTTTATATAATTGTATCGATTATTTTAGAAAAATTGGTCAAGAATTTTAAATTACGCATTTTCAGGAAATTGAAATTTTAATTCCGTTTTAAATTAATTTAAAGAATTGATTTGTGCAAGATAGAAAGTATTCTCGATGCTTATAAAAATATACAACAAAGGTATCTCACTGGAACTGGAATTTTAAGAAGAGAGATATTCCTTGTTTAAATTAATTCAATATTTTCGCATTTAATTCCTAAATTATCACAAAAATCATTACTCGATTTCAATTATAACTATCTCACGTGTATATTTGATGTACCAAAAGAGAGAAAGAAAGAAAAAAAAAAGAGACACGAAAACTAAACTAGTCAAAGATCGATCGCATGCGATACGCTTTGGAACGTGTCCTCGTTCGATTCTGAGAAACAGCAAAAGGGTTCTCTCGCGGGGGTTGAGCTCGAGTTTCAGGATACAGGTGCAACTGCACGGATCGTTAGCGGAATCGCATTCCAACTCTCGAAAGTGGTGCTCTCTCTCTCTCTCTCTCTCTTCCTCTGCAGGAAATACTTTCGAGTGGCGGGGTCTTCTCTTCACAGGTAACGATCTTTCTCTTTTTTGCCATCCCTTTTCCGCCCTTCCACCCGCGTCCCTCCACGCCACCCCTTCCACGGACCGATATCCCCGCGTGTAATCCGTAATAACGTTTGAACAGCGCCCTTTGAGGGGCATTAGGCGTGTGTAAGATCGGTAAGTGTATCCGGC
Source organism: Apis dorsata (assembly GCF_000469605.1). Lineage (NCBI taxonomy): Eukaryota > Metazoa > Arthropoda > Insecta > Hymenoptera > Apidae > Apis > Apis dorsata. Next base: position 188,035 of record NW_006263632.1, on the reverse strand, counting down.
AAATCGGCCTCCTGTAGTCCAGTAGTCGAGTATTTTCTCGAGGAATTTACGAGAAAACTTTCAACTCTTGTTACTCCTTTGACAGGAAGGGAAGATGAGATTTGTATGTACGAAAATATTTTAAGTTAGATGAAGTGAGACGGAGACAAGGATTTTTGTATATTCTGTTTCTGTTTTTTGGCAGAGAATTAATGCTCCTAAGGTCTTGTGTCACGAATATGTTAACACTTGGTATGTATAAAATCAAAGTAGTTGCAAGAAAGTAATATAATATTATAACGTTTAATGAAAATTCAATTGGAAAAATATTTATAGTGATAAGTGGCATAAGAAGGTTTTTTTAAATATAATTTTTAAAATTCATAAAGAAGTTTATTGATATTAAAATTAGATTGTTTCGTAGATATTTTGAAATTTAACTTTGTGACGTTGATTATATTTTTATCACTCTAAGTGTTATTATGTAAAATTTTAAAATATGCAAAGGTCCACATTGTCAAGTTTTTATTGACAATGATTATTTGCAAAACCCCACTGTTATGGTATGCAAAAATATAAAGGGTGAAAATAATTGCAATACCTTGAAAGGAATTCATGGTAACAAGAGCAAACTAATGGAAGCGTGTCAACGAGAAAATCCACATCAAATTTCAATGCTTCAAAGAACACCATATAATATGCCGTTAAAGGGTGCTTGCAACAGAGGATAAATCATAAATCAAACGCGCTCACGATACGAATTATATTGCTTCTAAAACAACGAATCATCTTTCCATTCAAAAATCAAAAACCTATTTAAATTTCGAATGGAAATGAAACTTACAATTAAGAAGTTTCATCCATTTATTATAAATACTTAACAAATATTAATTTCTTTCCTTTTTCGTTATGTCATTTCAACTTCGTTAAAACTCTTAATCTTTCAGGTGAAAGATTCTCTTTTAACAACAATACAAGAAAAAGAAAGAAAAAAATCTTTTTCTCTTCAATCTCGATCCACCCCCTCATCTTATCTCTCAACTTCGACCATCAACAGTATCGTTTCCCATTTTCATTCGATCCAATCCACGTTATTCAAGACTCGAAGACGCGAATTTCAGGATGGATGGTCCACGGTGTTAGACAGGACGAGGTGTGTATCTGGAAATCCTGGCGAGGATTCGATCAGCTCCACCATTGAGAACGGTCTGTTACTTTTCAGGACTGGCTGCGAGCAGATATACCGCGGCGGCAGACTTGAAAAATTGCATTTTGTATTCAATAACTAGACTGTCAGTCCGAGCAGCATCCTCCTATAACTCAAAGCGCATCCCACGCATCCCACGTGGAGAGACTCTCCTCTCTCTCTCTTTTTCTCTTTCGTTCTTTCTCTCTTTCTCTTTCGTTCTTTCTCTCCCCTCTTTGCAGGAAATGGCATAGTCGCGTCTTCGATGTCCTGCCGGAAAGGAGAGGAGGAGCTATTCGTCGCGAGATCGTTTGCTTTGGTTTTCTTCCTTTGGGGATTGACAATGCAAGCACTGAGTTCGTATGCGCGATAGAATCTTTGAGGTTTGGCTCTCTTTGGATGGTAGACGTCTTGAATTAATGTGGAGTTTTTCTTCTTTTTTTTTTATTGGAAAAGAGGAGATTGGATACGGATTTGGATCTTTCTTTTTCAACAATTTTGAAAATTGATATGTTTGGAGGGTGAAAGGAATAAGTTGGAATGGAAAAATGTTTATTGGAAAAGTGGCATAAATTTCCAGTTATTGATAAACAAAGTTACTATAAGAAGTTAACAAGTAAGTGTAAGTGAGTTTTCAAACTCGTGAACTTTTAGTTTCGTACTTTGATATGATGTTGTTACATGTTCTTATAGCTATTTTGAAGTTGTAATTGTATTACATTGGAGATTCTTGGAATATTTAATTGAATTCTACACTTTTCTTTTATAGATGTCTTCTAAATTTTATTGTTGGATCTTCAAAGTTGACCTAGTTTCAAAGTCTTGTTTTTTTAAAGATATAGAAATTGACGATCTTGCATGTGACAGAGTTTATTTTTGCAAAAAATGTGCATACAACGTATTATTTTTCTCATCATTAAAAAACGAAGTAATATATCTGAATAAATCCGGAATGATAAATTAGTTTTATAATTTATAGAATATTTGTTGCAATTGTTAATTTAATTCAATTAATAAGCTCGCAAATAAAAGTTTATTAGATTAAATCCATCTATCTATGTATCTGGACAATACATAATTTCTGTCGACTATTTTGAATATGAACTCTTGCGACCTGATTTCATTTGTGGCTTGATTCGATATTACTTGAAACTCTACAAAATGAGTCGCATAACTATATTAAATGGTTCGTAAATTATTTGTACTGTTTCATACGAAGATTTAAGAAGGATATATTGCAGACGAATGTATGAAGAATATATGAAAGTTATTACTTTTTAATGGATCGATGCAAAAAGATTGATTAAATTATTTTCAAAATTATTATTAGTGCAAAAAGTATTGCAATACGAAAGGTAAGGGATATAATAAAATCTCGTTCGATTCTTCAATAAATAATATTTTCTTGCAATTATGATTGAATGCTTGGAGAAGTTTTTCAAGAAATATGTACAGGTACTGTACAATTTTTAAGTTTTTGATATAATAATTTTAAATAGAAATATAATGTTAAATTGGAATTCTTATGGCAATCTCTATTTTCTGAACGATTAAACTCGATGAACAATTATATTTCTAATTTGAACAGTAATATTCGAGAGGGAAATTCAATTGTGATTAAATGCCCAGGAGAATATTAACATTATGTTAACAATCGTTTCATTTTGTTTCAGTTACAGTCGTTTCAGTTACCACCGTCCCGGATCCTGAGTTCGTTGATGAAATAGGAAATATCACAGTCCCAGCAGGACGTAACGTGAAATTAGCCTGCAGTGTTAAGGATTTGGGACCGTACAAGGTAAGTGAACGCATTTATCTCATGCAAATTTATTGTAAACAATTTTAAAATCTCCAAGTATTTATATCTTATCTCAGTGATAATATATAACGTGCATAAAAATTGCTGGAAAAAGTAGATTAAAAATTTTCTAGCGAGAAATCATTTAAAAAACGTACCTTGAAGATAAAATAAACTATTTTAATCTGTCTTTTATATCCTAACAATTAGAAAAATCTTTGTACGTCGAATTCTCGCTTGTTAAATCCTCTTCTAGCTCAAAAGCTTGAATAGACGAAACCTTAATAACTCGAAAATTTTACCTTTTCCAATGAGATTCGAATTGAAATTGGGATTCAACAGTATTGAGAAAATGAAAGAACAAATTTCCTATTTAATCTAATATTTAATTTTCTTCCATTTCTCCTAAAAAGCAGAATTACAAATCATCCTAAATTATTCAAATAAATTCTTGTTCAAACAATAATTCAATAAAATTTTTCACTTTAATTTTGTCAAAATGTCCTTTCGAATGATTGAAATGATTCTTGACGAATTTCCTTTCCAAAAAGAAACCAACTGTCTACATCTACAAACAAAAATGTATCACTGATAATTATCCCACTCGAAACAAACTCTTTTATTCTTTTTAAATTCCTTGGTACAATCTTGGTACAAACAAAGACATCACATATCCAAGAAACGGAGAACAATTGAACTTTCTACATCGATGCAAAGACGAGCGCCACGATGTATGATAAGTGGGATCAGGCGCCACGGAAGTTCTCCGTTAGCTACTATTGCTGATTACGACGGCGTCGTTAGATCACGAGATCGAGCTGAAATCGTGCTTTTGATGAACGCGATTCATCAATGAAGGAGCTCGTTAAATTCGAAGCGCGTGAAACGAAGGAAAGGAACCAGAGAGCGTACGCGCGTATCAGGATTCTTGGATAATTTTCTCTGGAAATAAAATTAATTCGAAGTGTGTGCAGCAAGGTTTACGAATTTTTGATAAACTTCGATCAATGTATGGAGTATCGTAGATTTTTATATCATAGAGAAGGATTTGGTATTTCGGATCAGGAGAAGGACAATATAAAATAAGATGGAATGAAAGTTTTAAAAAATTTTAATCAAGATATCCTGGATATCGAGGAGATTGGAAGAGATTTCAAATTGGAAATGATTAAGATAAGAGAGAATGTAATACGAAAGAGTTTCTTTCAATGAATTTCATTAGATTCGTCTTTTATCTATCAGATAGAGTTTACTAGATCTCACTTGCCTAATTTTATTTTTTCGAATCACAGATAGAATTTAATAACACATTCAGTCCATGTTACTTTTAATTGCAAACAAATTTTTAAAAATATGGATGAAGATAAAGATATAAAATGTGATGTACAGAAAATGTTACTAAATTAATCTTTACAATTGATTTCTTACCTGCTTTGCAACATTTTATTTATACATTATTCAAAAAAAGAGCGATACAAATGGTGAAAAGATACGATCGTTGTTCGATGACGAAAGGCAAGAAGGATGGTTGGAAATGAGGAATTGCTGAAAAGGAGAGGAGAAATACTCGAAGGACTGCAGTGGCCGGAACGAGGCAAAGAAGAGGAAAGTTGGTCGGCCACCTGAAATTTTTCCATCCGCAGCAGGGAGGAAGATTGAATTGGCATCTTCTGGACCATCGCCAACTCGTACGTCGTATAGAGGTCGTCGTGTCATCGTCTTCTTCCCGTTTCTTGAATCTTAAATTCGGAATCCGCTCGAAAGGATTCTTCTTCGATGCGTTTACGATGTTGGTGACTCTTCTTCCCTTCACTGGAAAAGTATCACGCGAGTCTTGCAAACTTTAATTCTATATTTGGAGATGGTGGATATCTGGATGGATATTATTTATGGTGGATTGTCGCTAGGGAAATTAGGGAATTTATGAAGATTAGAAATATTGGATTGGAAATTTTAATTTCGCATGCACGTTGGAGATGATGGATAAGTGGACCGATTATTGAAATAAATTGTTGTTATTTCGAATAATTTGTGGTATTGAAACTCGAAAAGTTTGGAAATTGATGGAAATTCATGAAAATTAACGAAGATCTGTGAGAAATTTATTCTATTAAAATGATGACTTTAATTGTTATCAACGATGAAGGAAGTATTTGACAAAATTAAAGATGAATGACTACTAAATTTTTGAAATATTTGATAATCATTAGTTATAATGATTAAATTCTTATTCGATTAATGTATAATCCATTTGATTATTGATATTGAATTTATTATTTATTAAGATCAACAAACACTAATAATAAAGTGTGAACCATGGAGCAATTCGATATTTAAATAGTTAAAATTTGATAAATTTTGCTCCAATAATGATGAAAATGATTCATTTATAATCCATCAAAAAATGTAGTTTCATGATCTAAATTTCGCATTTAGATTTTAAAAAAATGATGGATTGAATTTCTTCTTGAAGTTCGTCTTCTTAATTACAAAATCGTACTTCAAGATACTAATTAATTGAAATTAGTTCATTAATTGAAAAAGCTGTTATGATTCTTTATATGTATATATTTGTCGATCTCGAAGATGCGACTATGATACTTCAATCGCTAATGAGCAAGAGAAGTCAAATCTTGTGCATCTTAATTGAAGTTTCGTGTTCATCGAATAAACTAACAACTCTTGACAACTATGAAAAACATGGTGTTATTAAAAATAATTGAATTACATTCGTATCCTATAATATCTGTAGATAAAAATAGGAAATTGTAAATCTCGATATCAAATTAAAATCTGAGTTGCCTTCGAGTTGAGTTCAAGTATATTTTATTTTTAATATCGTTTATTTCTTTACAAGGAAAAAAAAAATTAAAATAAATCAGAATTCATTAGAATCTTTAATTAGTATTTTTGTCTTTATTAATATTTTTCATTGACAAAATCAATAAGGGATTAAAATAAAATATCCATTTTAATCCTATTACATTATTGAATCATAAAGCTTTATTTATACTCGATAAAATTAATTATTTATTTTATCGAATATAAACAAACATCGTATAAAATTTAATTTGTTCAAGTATTTACTATCGAGCATATGCATCAATATTTCTTCAATAATTAACATTAACCTCTTAACTACTAATAATTCCAATAAAACTAATAATTCATCACATGTTAAAAAATCCTATATCCTAAATGGATCGTTAAAATATTCCACATTCCCTTTTATAATTCAATTAGATACCTCTCAAATAATATTCCATCTTATAATTTTTTTTAAAAATGTAACAAATCCAGTTTTAATAAATGAAAGATCTTAATCTTTGTTATACAATACATATATAATATGGAATAAAGGGATATAGAGTATAGGATTAAAACGCAAATGTACGAAGAGAACAGAGACTTTATGCTCTCCCTTCAGAGGGATTATATTTAATCCTTTCAACACTCTGAGGATATTTAATAGTACCATAAAGACGACGGTTTGTCAACGATCAAGGCGTGTCAAGTGATTCCATACCACGTTCTACAAGTTTCTTCTAGGTGGTAACCCCTCTTACGAGTCGTATACCGACCCTTAGCGATCCTTAGTGTCCCGTTGAAAGGTCGCCTAGGGATTGACACCGCTAAACACCCGCTTAAACCGAGCAAATCGTATCCACTAACCCGGATCAACCTTATCTTTCTCGCGTTCATTCGGTTTACTATTCTCGGTAGTGTAATGTAAAAAGGAAATGGAATTAATTTACAAACTTTCCTTCTTTTAACATTATCAATAACGCTAACGTAATAATTAAACGAAAGGAAAAAAAGAAAGGAATAATACTTATCCTTTAATTGCATGCAAATTTTTATTTTTGAATTAATAACAATAATTCTCCAAAGTAATTTAAATAATTGCAAATTTATTGCAATAATTCGTAAATTAATAAATTAGTGAATAAATTAAAATAACAACGAATGTTCTATTGAGCAAAATTAATAAATTAGCTTGGAGAGAATGAAATGAAAATATTTCGTTAATTCTTCATATAATTCTCGTATCGACGAATAAATATCGCACAATCTGTCCACAGGGGTATGTAGGCAACGATGCCAAGGCGAATGGCACAGCAATTACTTCCCTTTCGGTATTCGCGTGATCCCGGATGTGGTGAGTGGCGAACCGGATGATCGTAGGGTAATAACGTTGATCTCGCTTCGAGGGGTGCGAGCTTAAGCGCGTATTTAGCGGTGTCAATCCCCTCCAATGTGCCTTCTATGGAACACCAACGGCTAATCGAGATGGGGTTCGAATTGCAATAAGGAATCATAAGTAGAGATCTATCAATATTTCGAGGGGCTTCTTCGTCATTCTTCGTTATTTCTTGAATCTTGATTATTCGAATATCGAGATTCGTGATCAAATTTTATTCAAATGCATCTCGAAGGATGCAACGGTAATTCAATTTCTTTTATCGACTTTGTTCGAATGATTCGACGTATCAGAAAATATTTACACGTTCGAATTTCTCAGGCGCAATTCATATCGGTTTTATAAGGTATTTTACGAATTCCTTTATTCATTACCACGTTACCAATTCTATGGTAGGAATTGGTTGCAGGTCGAGGATACATAGTGGTAGAAAAATACCATTAAACACGAGATATTAAAATTCCTGGATCCTTCCCTCCGCCGTTCGAGTCAATACGAAAGCGGAAGTGAGAAGAGTTTGGTCGCGGAGGAATTTCCTTTTAGCTTTATCGGCTCTCG
>NW_006263632.1:176020-180107 GCF_000469605.1 Apis dorsata | reverse complement strand
CCTTCCTTTTTTTTTTTTTTTATTCTACTCGGGTTTCCCTTTTTTTATCGATAATCTGTGGCTAATTATCCGATATTTAGATATATATATATATATATATATATATTTCAAGAAGTAGATTAATAATTTGATTTAGAATTCTGAGGAATTTTTGTGGAATGTGTTAAAGAAAAAGGAATGAAGAAATTAAATATATTTTATACAAACGTATCTTTCAATGAATTTTCGTAAGAAAGATATTATATAATGATTTTTAATATCATTTACACAATTTCCATTTGAAACGAGTTACATTCACACGCATTTGTATCTTTTATCTTGAGATGTATATTATGCAACAACGTAATAGCTACTTCTTACGTGACTATCCACTCGAGAAGTTGGTGTTTAACTTCAAAGAACAAGCTCGAAGGACAACATGAATTTTATTCGTAATACGTGTATACGAAGATTTATACGATCGAGCGACTCGTGTATCATGAGGAAGCCAAGGAAAGCTGTGGAGAGCTCTTTAAATATTTATCTCGGACGGACAAAATCGATGAACGTGACGTTACACGAAAAGGAATAAAGAAAAGGAGAAAGGAAGGGGGTCAGTTTTTTGCTTATGCTGGATCGTTGTCATCGAAATTATCTACGATCTTCATCCAGAGATCTTTCTTTTGTTTAATGATATTATTTTGCGATATTAGTCGCGGCCTATACGCCATGTTGAACCTCGTAACGTGGGTGGATTGGCCAGAACGATCGACCTTTCCAGGGAAATAGGATGAGGAAGAGATGCCCGATAAGAAAATGTATTTTTCGATCCCTGACTGGGGGATGATTTTTCCCGCTACTTCAACTTTACGATTATGGGGGAAAATTGCCCAAGACAAGCTGGAGACGTAAATACGACTCGTGGATATCTTTTTTTCGTATAAAATATATATATATGTTATTTCTTGTAAAAAATTACCTCTGATTTCTTTGTCTTGTTTTTGTTAATTTTTATAATTCTTCAGTAAGTAATTCGAAGTATTGAGGATCTGTTGTTAAATTTAAAACGAGTTTTTCTTTTTATTAGAGGTAGTTTTTCGAATTTTTTCAAAGATTAGAAATTCAAATTGCTTGTTAAAAAATTGTAGTATTGATAGTCCACTAAGAATTAAACTTATTGAATCATTATTAAAATTACTTTGTAATCTTTCTTAAAATACTTGCCATTTTTTAGGCCTTTCTGTCAATCTAAAAGTATTCAAATTCAAAGACAAGAAAAAATACTTGAAAAAGATATTGCATATGAAAAACAATTTTAACAAGTAATTTAATTTAATCTTCCAAGTATTATTTATTACACTATAAACACGCAACGTACTTGCAATTTATCTTATCGTAAAAAAAAAAAAGAAAAAAGGAATTTCTTATAACACACCACTCTACGTGTATATCATAAATCTCATTTATTTAATCGAATGGCTCGCCCATGTATTCATCGACTTCTTAGAATCTTCCAACGCGAGCCGATTTTTCCTTTGGTTGTATTAAGTTCCATTCAGATTATTCCTCAATTAATTAGCCCGAACAATTTTTCAATTGATCCTCGGCAGACGGGCAGCGTCGACGTCGCCGTCAACTTCCAAGAGGTTCGTTATCCACGATTCCCTTCTGCCCTTCTGCAGGAATGGGTAATGAACTGGAGGGTAGGCAGTCGGTTGTATTATTAAGATGTTAGCCTGAGTGAAAGTCGAACGGATGTAACAGTCAGTGATGGAAATGAACGTAGCTCGAGTCCAAGCAATGAAGATAATTGCGTATTCGATGAGGTAACCAATGGATTTTAACTGTGCAATATTTTTATACGTAAAAGATGGGATTTTTTTCTTGACTTGATAGAATAATTAGACCTAAATAGTGATTTTAATAATCATAGTTTTAATTAAGAGGAAAACGAAAATGGATTTTTAAGTGATTATTAAATTCAAGAATGTTTATTTAGTGTGAAATATTTAACTTGAAACGGGATAGTTTCTTTGCAATAGAAAAAGGAATAGTTCTTGTTTGGGCATGTTATTGTTAAATTATAATCTTTAACTAACAATTCAAAATATAAAAAATCCATTGATGCTTTTCTTGGATTCGATGGTATAACGATAATTGAAGATTTTAGTATTACAAATGGATTTATGTTTAAACTGAAAAAGTATATAATAACATATATTACATATCCAGAAATTTTTGTGCAATAAATTTAGATATTTCCAAATATATCTAAAATAAAAAAAAATAAACGAGAGCAATTAATAGACAAGATGTAGAGAATTTATTAAATAAATCATAAACACTATTTTCAACAAAATCGTAAAAATTAAAACTCTCAAGTTTCATTAAGAATCCCATCTGCAACAACAATTCATTATAACATTATATTGACAAAGTATTAAATCACAAAACTTCAATAATTTCAAACTATATAATAAAATTAACCGATAGTTAAATCACTTACTTCTAAAAATTCCTTCATAAATTTTCACTTATATTTTATTGCTTCAATAATTATCTTCACGTAGATAAAGATTAACTTGCTCTAATAAAAGAAATTCCAATACGTTGGCCCAGAATCAAATTCCTTTTTCTCTCGCAAATTCTTCAGGACCCTCGTCAGGACATTTATGGTTATATCGATCGTCTCACGCGTTCCGCTCGAATCTGTCGCCAGAACGGAGGATGGTCCGTGGCCGTATATACGTATATATACGTAGGGACTACTCCGGAGCACCGACAGCAAAACCGCAAACACGCGGCTTGGCGCGACCAAACCCCAAACCAAAGCCAACACTACGGCTACGAGGGTAAGTAGAGGTTGGAAACGTGGGGTGTCGAGCGCGAGAGAGGGATGGAACTAGGAAGGAATCGTGGCGCGTTTGCAATCGGGAGGAGAGCAGACATTTTCTAATTGGACGCGCGTAATCATTCGAAGAAGAACATTTTCGACATTCTCGTCGTCGAATTGGGAGAATTTTGACGAAAGCCGAGCGAGAACGAGGCTACTATCGCGTTTTCACCGGTGATGGGAACTATTGGTTCTTGTGGACGATTGTGACTTGGAAAAAGGAAAGTCGAGGATCGTTAAAGGGTTGAAATTTACATGCGATTTGCATTCGCGTTCGTGAAACGCGGGATGGGGTACGTGGATCGATCTCGTGCAAGAAATTGGACAATTAGGAAGATGGAGGGTTTTGGAGTGGACTTGGGCAGATTTATGAATAGGTATTGAGTGAGTTTGATATATATTTTTTTTTGTTTTTTGATTTTTTAAAAATTAGAACTGGTTTGAGAATAGATATGGTGGTTTATTAAATTATATTTTATATTAAGAGTTAATAAGTATTCGTGATATCAATAAAGATTTAATTAGTCGGGATTTAAGTTAGAAATATATATTCGAGTTGTTTAATTTGGAAACTTTTATAAAATTTTGACAGATTAACGAAAGCTGATACATTCGCGATATCAAATCAAGTTTTAATAATTGACATTCGATTGATATATTATTTTATTGAATGTACGATGGTCTATTTTTTTAAATTTTTTGTCACGTTCTGATCGCAGAAAATATTTGCCAAATTATTAAAAATTATAACATGAAAACGAAAGCGAAATAGTGTGGAATAATTTAATGATTTAGATATTTCAATTGAAGATGGGTAAGAGTTTTATTTAATTTTTTTTTTTTCACAATATAATATTCGTCGAATATAAAATTATAAATATATAAAAATTCTAAAGGAAGTGGTTCAATTTTCAAATTCATGCCAGGAAAGGATATTTAAAATTAAGAAAAATTTGAATCACTATAATTCCCAAGGTAACGATTCTGGGTCAATGGATGAAAAACCATTAAAAGCGCTGAATTTTTCCCTTTAAAACGCTTTTTCATTTCATTCAAGGAAAAAAGTATTTTTTAATCATTTACCTTAAAGCCGATTAAACCGTATTAAAATTAGCAAAACTTTAAACCGTTATAACTCCGAAAATAATGATCGTAGATCAATGGATAAAAGATGATTAGAAGCGGGGAACCTTGCCCTTTAAAACGCTCTTTCAC
>NW_006263632.1:174649-175789 GCF_000469605.1 Apis dorsata | reverse complement strand
ACGACTTCCGGTTCCCGAGATATCGTCGTGTAAAGAGAAAGGTAATTTTTAATCGTTTACTATTTCCATCCTTGTCACTTATTTGGACCTCTCGCTCGCTCCTCGTCTCACTGACCTATCCCAAACTCCAGACAAGTGCCAGACGCGATTCTTAGAAAAAATGTAGGTCATGGTCCCATTCATAATCCCTGCACTGTCTCAAGTGCTATACTTTGAATCCTTGTATCTCAGCAACCGATTGAGATATCGGGATAATTCAAAAAGCGATTTGAATAGAATTATTTCCTTTATTTTCCTAGTGAATTTTCATGATAAAATTTTTAGTTTTTCCTAGTGCTATTTTTTCCATGAAAATTCGATGATTTATAATTTAATATATTGTTCATACAATATAACATATTTTTCTCTGTATCGATCTTATTTTCCATAAAAAAAAGATACTTGAATCATTGTGGTAATGCATAAAAATGTAATTTCATCAAATATCAAAATCAAAAGATAGAAGCAACTTAGTGGTCGTCGTAAAACAAGTATGCTTACGTACTTGCATCCCTCTTTCGTTCCACGTATCCTCTTATTTCTCGATCTTTTGCTTTCGTAAATTTAGAGTCGTACACTCTTTTTTCAACACACTATTATTCTTTCCACTCCTATTTCCCTCTTTTTTCTCCTTTATCCATCGCGTAATCATTTTAAAAGCGTCGTAAACCGTTATATTTCCTTTCTACGTATCGCTAAACGTAAATGGGCCTTCTATGTACAAGTTTCCAATTTGCGCGATCAATTTAATTCACCGATTTAACGTAATCTTGGAACAGAAAGTACAAAACACATTTCCAAACATAGGATAGAGTAAAAGCATTAATAATGGTTTGCGTGGTACGAGTTTGTTAATAGTGTAAATACGTATAAACGTTTACAAGCATTGTAATGATTCCACTTTTGAATTATGCGACACGTGTTTGAGGATAAACTTGCCTTTTGACAAAGATTTGCCACCGCCGACTAATTATAATTTTATGCCATTTTAAGCAAATAAAATTAATGTTAGAGCGTTGGTTTAATTTGAATTTTGCGCGAATTTACGGAAATTGTAATTCTTTTATGTGTGGAAAGTTGACGAAAGGAAAGATTCGAATT
>NW_006263632.1:172483-174464 GCF_000469605.1 Apis dorsata | reverse complement strand
TTTTTTTTTTTTTTAGAAACACAATAGATGTATTCAAAATTGTTTATTTGTTTACTTAAAAGAAATTGTTATTTTGTTTAAATTAAGAATGTAAAATAGAATCCATTTATAAATATTGTTTTCCAGTAAATTTTAGAAAATTAATAAAGTACAAAATAGTGCACGTAAATAGAGATATTAATTCAATTTTCTTTAAAAGGTTTTGGAATAAAGGAATTTCTTATAAGGTGACAACAAAAATTTGTTTTATTCTATAGAAGAATTTTCATTGCTTAATTCTTTTAGACAGAACTATTACGGGTAATACTTATAAAAATAACACTTGAGATAAGAATTTCATTTTAAAAATATCTTAGCTTAGCAGTGATCTGTTTGATACTATTAATCTTCAATTTTCTTTAAACGAAAATTCCTTGTTATTTAGTATGTTTTAAAAGAGTATTAAATTCATATTGCACAATTGTATAATTGCCAATATTTTATAATTTATTTAAATTACCAAACACGAAGATAAAAATTATTTCTTTCTACAGTTTGAATTTATTTCCATTCTTTCTTTACATTAATCTTTACTTAGTACTTTAAAATTTATTTAAAAAAGATTCGTTGCAATTTTTCATTCCATGCAATTTCCACATATTTAAAGAATTATTTCCGGAACACACACGCACATTACGTGACTCATCTCGTACAAGACGAATAAATAACAATAATACAAAAAACAGAAAAAAGAAATACACGACGACGATTGTCGATAGTTTCCAACAAAGACTACAACAAAAATTACTCTGGCGATGAAAATCCGTGGCATTTCGTGTGAAACGGTGTCAAGGAAACATTTATTCGGGAAACCTTTGGCCAGCAACTCGCGGAATCGGGAACGATTCGAATTCGTTAATGCGTTTCCTCGCGCTCGAATTCACGTGGAATTATTGTTTCGAGATTTTCACGGGCATACATTAAATCTCGCTTCGCCTCCCCAACAGAAACAGATTGCGCGCCCCTTGGTGCATAACCGGTCACGAAACTCGTTCTCACCCTCACCCTCGATAAGCGGTCGATCGGCGTTCACGATTAAATAAAAATGAATTTTCGATTTTGTATATCGGCCTCGAGAATAGATGGTGGCGAACGAAATGAAAGGGCGCGATAGGAAAGCGACGATTTTCCCCCCTTCTCCTCCTCCTCCTCCTCCTCCTCCTCCTCCTTCTCGTTTCGAGGCGAACGCTCGATGGTAATGGAATTCGTTGTTCGACAAAACGCTTCGTCGACGTTGGATCCTTTCATCGGCGATGCAGATCGTTGCGACGAAAATATGGACGGGTTGGTGATCGATAGTCGCGATTTTTATTGGGGAACACGGGGTATTTTTCGGGCGAGGAGAAGCGTGGCGAGCACTCTTCGCGAAGGAGAGGAACCATTTTTGTTATATGTTAGGGGTGAAAAGTTGTTTGGATACAGCTTCCACGAGACTTTTTTGCATTTTTTATTTTTTTATCTTTTACGATACGAGGGGATTCGATGATGAAGAATGATAGTAGTGGTGGGGAATAAGGGGATGCTTGGTTTTAAATATTTATGTAAGTTATTATCGAATATTTTGTGAATAATATAATATTATTAACTTGGTAATATTTGAGGTATTGAATTAATAAATGCGTGTCTGAAATCTTTTTTTTTTTTTTATTATGGAGTATATTTTATTACAAACATTTTTTCTTTTATTTATTACTTTTTAGCTGAAATAATTCTGTCGTATATTTTCTTTAATAATATTGATATTCCTGACACGAAGAAAAACATATATACATGGTTACACGGAATACAAATTTGATTTTGCATATTATTTAAATCACATGAACGAGAACGAATCAATGCGAAATACACAAAATAAAGTCGCGTATCGAGATTATAAATACGATAGCAGCATTTTTATTATTCGATTCTTTAATGATATAACAACGAGCGTAAAATTAAAAAA
>NW_006263632.1:164377-172353 GCF_000469605.1 Apis dorsata | reverse complement strand
TTTTTTTTTTTTTTTTTTTTTTTTTTTTTTTTTTTTACTTTGATGGACAATAATTCAAGGCTCTTGTCTGCTTTTATAAATTTTGAAAAAAACTGTGAGTTTATTTGTGTACAGATTAATTATAAATAACAGTTTTTCTTGCGTGAAATATTAGAGGAGAGAAATATATTAGGGTAACGAAATACGAAAAGTAAACGAGGTATTAAATGAAAATGTTTTATTTCCATAAAAATTATATAAATATATTCTGGCAGTAAAATCCAATAGTTAAATATCAGAATTAATTACGTTATAAGGAAATTATTAATTTAGAACCACGCGTAAAAATATTTTAAAGCATGGAATTTTAACAAACACAATTTCTAAAATTATATATTATCATAAGTATGGATCTATATAATTTGAACTTTTTCCACATATCTTTATTAGCTTCGTGATATTCATAATTTTTTCATCATACAATTATATATATATATTTTTCTTCGTTTTTTCCATTTCTTTTTTTTTTTTTTTTAAATACAAGAAGGCGAATTAATTTTAAAAATACAATACGATCGTAAAATTCTATTTCGATCTTTGTAAACTTTAGGCATTGCAATAAACTGTTATTTGTAAGGTTATCGTATATTTAATAGTTTCCCTTGAATTAAGCTTATTCGCAACAATGCAATATGCAATACTTTATTGGAACACGTGCAACGATCGAGCGAAATAAATTCTGAAAAGTACTTCGTATCCGTTCTTCGAAATTTTACCCGACGAAATCTAAATGATCATTCTATTTTCCAAAATAACCCATTCCTCATGATTGAAAAGCAATCAATTATTTTATATATAAAACTATATCAATTTAACATTACGATTATAACTCATTTAATTCCTACAACGATAACGAATTAATTCATTTGTAATTAAAGTCCATATCGAACGAGCAAAAAACCCGAAAAAAATAAAATCTCCTCGAAATCTTCTCTCACGCAAATACCCATTTCCTTATATAATTCACTCTCAGCGCCAAAAACATCGACGCGTCAAAACACGAAAACGGTCCGATAATCCCATTTTCCACCCCCTTCGAAGCCAGCGCCAAAAGTCAAATCCATTCTGGAATCGAAGAAATCGTCCATTCGGCCGAAACAGGATCCTATCGATCCATCGATCGATCGACAGGGACTGAGAGAGATTTAAAATAGCGGCGGCTATGGATTTTCGTTTCCCAAGCCGAGCAAGTCACCGTTCGCGAAAATGGAACAGGAGGAAAAATTCCTGCCTAAGCGCGGAAGGGTGGTTCCGGGTAGGTTTAGCTCGAGAGAGGGGGGATCGAAAGGAAGCTTTTTCCAATGATATAAAAAGAAGGTGGAGGGGTACACGCGCGGCGCCAAAGTGGCGAAGAGTGTTCCACCGTGTTCCAACTAATCGATGCGTTAATCTCATGGCCTTTTATCCCTCCCACACCCCCTCTATTCCTCGATGCGATCCCTCCGACGCTGCGACAGGGTTGCCGCCCTTTTTCGATCCGGGGCCAGGATGGAGAAAAATTTCCCCCTTGTCGAAGAACGACGCCCAGATATATCGCCGGAATTCCTCGTAGACACGTTTTGTCCCCTTTCGATCTCCGTAATGTCACCCGATAATCGCCGAGTATTTCTTTCCAAGAAGCGCATTTCCGCGGGAGGGAGAGGGGGGGATGGTATTGGGTGGAAAATTTCGAATTTTGTTTTGAGGGTGAGAATCGGCTCTTTTCGAGGGATTTTTGGCGAGAAAAAGTGGAGGAAGGGGAATATAGAAAAGGGGTTGAATATTATTAGAAATGGATCAGTTCGTTTGAGTGAGGTAAAAGAATTTTTACTTTTTTTTTTTGAACAAGTTTTTATTGAAAACGATACACGTTACTTTTTTATTGCTCGTAAATATCTGATTTTTAGTTCGTTTTCAATGATAGAGTATATTTGAATGTTGTACAAATATTGATTTTATATGTAAAGTTGATGTACTCGTTAATTTCGGTGAGAATCGTTCATTTGTTAATATTTTTATCTGATTTACGTATTAGAATTATCGATAGAAATTAGTAGAGGGATTTTTCAAGTAACGAGATATTTTCAGATTTAATATCTGTGAATTTTATTATTAACAAATTTTGTTACATTAAAGCTACAACAATAAAAAATGGGAAAAATCTATCATAACTCCGTTTCTCATACACTTCAGCGTTATTCCAAATGTTTTCTTTCTGGTGAAGACGTAATAAGTAGGTCAGACAGCTGGTTGCTGGTACGATTAGAATAATTGGTAAACTTTATCATGCTCTGGGTGGAAAGTCGAGTGTAATAATACCGTGTAAAACATACTTTCGTGATTAAAGAAAGTTGGAAAAGTTTTTTCAAAGATAGAGATGTATCACGTGACTTAAACAAACGATATAAATTTGCTGATTTTACAAGGAATATGTTACATTAATAATTCCAGTTTACACATTTTATTGTTATAACGCGAAGAACAAATGTTAACAAGGTGTGCAATATCGATAAAAGTTAATCGATTATCGTTTTCATTTTGCATTGTATTCAAGCAAATAATCACATTTTCAATTTGAATAAATCATTTTGTAATAAGGATTAAACGATTAACGAGTAAATAACGAATAAATAAATTTATACGCGTAAAAAATAATATTTTAATCGTTAACAATTTTTATTATTGTTTCAATTTGTTTAATATATTTGATAAATTAAATTTTTAAAAAATTCAATAGGAGAGGGAAGAAAAAATTAATTAGACAAGTTAATTAAAGATTTATCATTGTTTATTAGATATGCATAGATGTAATAAATAATAAGAGTTACTAGATTAGGTATATATCAACATATCGTAATCGATATTAATATTAAATTTGCCTTTAATCATCGCAATCAACATGGACAAGTCCTGTAGCTAACATATATTGCGTAGTATCAAACTAAA
Organism: Apis dorsata; assembly: GCF_000469605.1. Taxonomy (NCBI): domain Eukaryota; kingdom Metazoa; phylum Arthropoda; class Insecta; order Hymenoptera; family Apidae; genus Apis; species Apis dorsata. Next base: position 169,389 of record NW_006263632.1, on the reverse strand, counting down.
TTAAACATACTTCCAGTGCCACTACCAGTATAATTACTAACAAATTTAACTTTCGACTGGCAGGTTAAAACATTACTTACATAACAGGATCCCTCTGTACAAATTTATCTTCCACGCGAAAAATCGATCGAGGAGACAGAGACTGTGCTCTTTGCTCAATTGCAAACATATTGAAACATTGCATAATTAATACGTAATTAAATTTAATCGTTTTTAAATCATCAGATTTGCGTCAGAAAATGAAACAAATATTTTTCTGTGAGAATAACTCGAACGACTTTCAACGTTTTTAATGTTTTACAAGCAAAGAAACTTGGCAATTTCTCCGTTCAGACAATAATCCTGGTCGTCGTATTACACTTTTACGGTGTTTCATTTCGCTTTGAGAAAAGTGCAGCTGTTAGTGGTGCACACGGTTAATCGTAAAAAAAACGTCGATGTTATATCCTTGTAAAAGTGACGATAACCTTTGTCAACGATAAAAAAGTTACACCACGATTTAAATATTAGATTCAACATTACTGGATGCGTGAAATTATACAAAATTCTTTGAACGAACGATATATTGTAGAAAAAAGTCATTTTCAATTTTGTCTTTTGAACATTTTCTAAATGAAAATGAAGAAGAGATTTCGAGAATGAGGAACATCTGATGATGAGAATGAAACACGATGAAAATTAATATCTATCCATTTTTACTGACGATAATTAAACATACTCTTCCAAAATATTTAATTACAGAGTGAAAACAATTTTTTTAACATCGTCTTAATACAATAAAAATTTATAAAATGATTTACGAGGAAATAAAAATTACAACAATAACACAATTACGTATTTCGGAAATAAGAATCTTCAGCATTAATTTCCTTCAAAAGAGAGAAAAGAAATTATCAAAAATTTGACTCGCTAATTATTATTGAAAAAAAGGAAAATGCATATAGTTCCTGAAAATATTCAAAAGCGAACGGATTCGAAGAGGAGAAAGAAATTAAAGGATGCAAAGTTTGTTGTTGTAGATGTCATAATCGCAATTCGAAAACGGATCCTCTTAATTAAACGGGCATTCGCGGAATGAGCTTTAGCGAATTAAGCATGCAAGTGCATTCAAATAGCCGTCAAACGTGCGAGTTACTTTCAATTAACGGCTGTCTGCAAATCCCTTTCTCCCGTGCTCGTACGCGTGCTTTACACCTGTAGAAACACGTGGACTCACGTCCAAACTTCTTTCCATCGAGTTGAATCGGGTGCACGCGAACACCTTTCTGATTAATTGCCGCCAGTGTTACGTGATCGTTCGTTGAAGGGATAGGGGGAGGGGGCGTGTTGATGTTTCGATCGGTTGTAATTCGGTTGGACAGCGTTGGACCTCGAATTTAATCACGTTGACTTGGGTTTGATGGGATTTTAAATAAAGATTCGTTTACAAAATTTGATTGGAAAGTTTTCATATATCATTGGCTTTAGCTTTGTTATCTTGTCATTTCTTCATTGATAAAATAAGTAATTTCAACAATAGGAAATAAAGATCGTTTAATCGTAGGGTGTTTCGTTTTACTAGTTCAGATTAATAATCTTAGAGTTCTAGATGATGAAATCTTGTTATAATACCTTTATATCACTCGATTTTCTCAAATTTAAAAGTAGATTGGGAACTTTTTGAGTATCCAAACAATTATTAAATCTTTTGTATGAATTGGGAAACGAACGTACTCGATTTTCAAAATCAATATTAAATAATCATAAGATACTTTTAGAATATAACATCCATATTTTTTAATAAACTTGGTCAAATATTCAACTTTTCGAAAACTTATCAAACTTCTTTTTCACTCAAGTTTGAATATACGCATTCCTCGTATTCACATCGACACTTTTGATCGTAGAATGCCTCCTCTCCAGCAATAATGAATGCCACGGATTCGACGAGAAGGGAAGGTGTGACCAGGTCGCGAAATTTCGCCACCCTCTCGAGCCTTCCTCCGCCGTGGTGGAATTCCTCTCTCGGTTCTTTCGTGGGTGGTGCGTGTTCCGGAAGAGATGGTACTCATTTTCCCGGCCGTTGATTCTCGATGGCCTCGGCGGATCTCTCGCTCGCGCCAACGGGGAGGCAACCACCCCCTCGATCAGCCGAAATTGCCTCGGCGTAGTCGTGAAATTTTAGTGTCGCGAATCTTCGAATTGTTCTACGCCGCCGCCTCCACTTTCCCTCCCTGGCATTTGTTTCTTCTTTCGTCCTTTTCGCACTACTCTCTTCTTATTCGTTCCGAAGTGGTTCGTTCGAAGATGTAAGTGTGAATTGGCGGGCAATCCGGAGAGTTGTTAGGCTGAAATTTCGTACTCGAATTCGCTGCTCGAAGTGGGATTCTACGAAAGAGAGTTTTCTGGAAATTGTTTTACGAATTTTGACATCTCTTGAGAGCAGTGAGTACTTCGAAACAGGTGACAATTTGACGAATCTATATGTTATTCATTAATGAATTTAGTTTAACAATAAATAAAGACAAATTACAGTTTCGATAAATCTATTCTTAACAATTTAACATATATTATATAAATATGTGTTTTATTTGCAGTGAGACACGAGTAAGAAATTTTTAATCGCGACACAGTCTAATACAATCGGGAAGAAAGAAGAGATAAAATTTATTAACAATTCCAATTTATTTTACCAATAACTGCCCCGACAAGGGAAACGTTTAATTCCCTTTCCATTGAGAATAATTTTTCACGAAGAAAAAAAGAGTTGGAAAGGAGATTCACGGCGGGAATATTTCAGACATGGGATAAATCGATAGAGTTAAGCGCATTAAGAGGAGGATATAACAGGGACGATCTTATTCGCATGGCGTACAATTAGACGCGTATGGACGGCTAATGCATCGAAATCGTGACCGTGTTCAGAGGAGGCACAGTCGGTGCCCTCGTATCGCGATCTCTTTCGTAATCTGGACAGGCCATTCCGCCTGATTGGATTCACAATTCAATTATCGTGAGTCCTCGCGGGCGGCGATCGATGGAGCCATGCAAACGAGCCCTATTGCTCCTCTGCAAAACAAACAGGTGGACATCGTTTGCCGTAGCGTAGGAGTAGAGAGGGGTGTACTCCGCCTCTTGTCAACGAAAATGCGAACGAAACTGAAAAATTGTTCGACACACTGTCTATCTCCCTGTGAAACATATTTCCCCGCTACGCTTTTGTGCCTAACTTTGGAAAATTCTTTTAATAAATATGGAGGAGCGAAGGTGGAATTGATTGGATAAGTTTGGAAAGGTAGCTTTTTTTAATTATTGCTTTAATTTGTATATTGTTCTGCATTTTTTTGAACTTTCCCCTTTTCCATATTGGAATAATTAAACTCTCGAACGGTTTAAAATTTTGTCGATTAATATTCTATTCTATTATGATAATAGGTTCTTTTTTTTTTCGAAAAATTCGAATCGTGGAAAATTTGCTCGACAATGATAATCGAGATATCGATAAAGAGAAAAGTTCAAAAGCAAAATTTTATTACACAGATATATTTTTCTGTAACGAAAACGTTTATTTTGATGCTTTGAAATGGATCTTTGAAAATCGGTAGAAAAATTCTAGGCGAAAACGCAACAAAGAGAGTCAATTTTATTTAGACATCTGTCACTACATTTACTTTTAACAGTATTTTAACAACTGTCCGTAACGATAACACAGACGAACGTGTTATTTTAAACAAACTCAATATATGTTTTTTATCAGTTTCATATTTCACTGTGTATTTTGTTAAAAAAATAGAAGAAAGAAATTCAAAATCGTGAACTTCAAATTTCAATTTTGTGTAATCAACTCGAACTTGTGTGAATCGAGATTCCGATTCTTCTTTTGAATACGCTCACTTTGAATGATATTTTCACAAAGTTCTCAGAATAATGATATTATTTATCGCGTTCCCTTATCGCGAAACGATGATTTTGAAAAAAGAAATGGACGAGGTGCAGAGTTTTTTTTAAATTCGTATCTCTATCGCGGCGGATAGGATTAAATCAATCATAGCTCTCAAACGGGACACGACGCAATCATTTTGGATCGCGACACCTCAACATGATGTGTGTACAGCGTTCATACAGTGGCGATGCATTGTCCGCGCGCGGGTGTTCATCGCAGCAATATATCATTTCCATCGATTAATCGAAACCGCTGGGAAATTCTGAAAAAGGAAGAAGGGGAAAAAAAAAAAATATTCGTTGTAGAATAGATGATGCGTGAAATATACTAACGTCCAGCTCGAAAGCAGCAGGAATTTTTTATGGAAAACGATCGTTATAAAAATGGCGAAATATTTGACAATATTCGGTTGCATTATGTGGAGAAAAAAACGAGATACAAATTTGTATTTCTTTTTTTCTAAATAGATACAATATTTTGTTCGAATAATTTTTATAGGAATAATAAATACCAAATTTTCTTGATGAATTTCTTTCAACGTGATATTTATTTTCGAAATTTATTTATTTCTTTCTCGTTTTATAATTAAAAAAAAAAAACAAAAATAGAAAAATAGATATATTTCTACAAATTTACGCTCACATATCCGCTCCTCCCAACAGTTCCGTGAGTATATAATTATGTCGATCACTGGAACACAAATATTCTCGTTCAAAATTTTGTCAAATCTCTCTCTCTCTCGAATTTCGCCACTTTTCATTAACCGGTGGTAAAAGCTATCAATGTCGATTCAAAGATCACAATCCCGATCGTCCATCCGCGTATAAACGGCCGGTGAAAAAACTAACATCGGCCACGGCAACAATCGATCGTTTCGCACGAATTGCCAGGTAACATATTCCCTTGTTAGGCACAAAGTCAAATCGTTCTCAGACGTCCATTGTTACGTTCAGCCCCGATTGCGATGCTATAACATCGTGTATACCCGACGTGTGTACATTCCTGCCGATGTATTGTCTGGGGTCGAGTGTCGGCCACAATGGATCCCGGTTGTGGAATCGATCGATCCTGTACACGAGAGTGGAAAGAG
>NW_006263632.1:163877-164101 GCF_000469605.1 Apis dorsata | reverse complement strand
AGACGGTGGGGAGGGTGGTGGCGGGGGAGAGGGATGAGACGGAGCTGTTGGACAGGGGAGAGAAAGGGGGAAGAGAGGGAGAGGGGAGAGTGTTGGGAGGCAAATCAGCGGCTCCCGTAGATGATCACTATAGATGGGATGAGAGCATATTAAGGAAGGAGAAGCGGCAGCCAGCTGTTGGAAGTTTTATTAAAAATCTGGCTTGGAAGATGATGGATATTTCT
>NW_006263632.1:157108-163711 GCF_000469605.1 Apis dorsata | reverse complement strand
AAGATAGTTGGCAAAAAAAAAAAAAAAAAAAAGAAAAGAAAAAGGAAAGAAGAAGGGAAGAATCGGGAAGAAAAAAGGAGGAAGTCGAAAAACGGAGGAGTCGAAATAAAAGAGCGGTGGTCGTTTCCTCTTCTTAAAATCAAAGATATCGATATTGGGGAGAGGAGGAAGATTTTTTTTCAAGCTGGTCGAATTAAACGTGTGAAGGGAAGAAAGATGGACTCGCTAAGAGTCGCCTTGAAATTGGGGATGAAAGTCGGCTCGTCATCTGCTCGGAACAAAGATGCGCTTTCAATCGAGGGTGGCCGTTGATAGAAGGCGATACAAAACCGTGGAACAAGTCTTCCAAGTCAAAGGGGAAGATCGTCGGGAGACTCTGCTCTTGTTTCATCTTCGAATCTCTGCTATTCTCGTGCAACGAATTATTCGAAGCGGAAGGGTTGTGGGGAATGATCCAATTCGAAATTCATCGAAGAGACATAGAGATTTCCTTCTGACAGTGAGATTGATTCATAAATTGATAATAAATTAAACGAACTATAGATATGCAAAAGACTCTCTGATGATTGAATGATTGCGCGAATCTTACGCAAAGAAGAATCATAGAAACGTTGATTATCCTTTGGTATGAAATAAAAATGAAGAGATAAGAATTTTCAAGGATAGCTAGAAAATTTTATTTCGAAAATTTTCGAAATTTAATTATCCAAACATTTTCGGATCGAGGAAGATCAAAATCAAGACGAGATCGTTACAATTATCAACACGTATCCTTCCCTCGATACGATACGTTTAAATGGAAGCATTTTGAATGCGAGGTGAATTCAGGATATTCAAGAATAGACAAGAAAAGGGAAAGAGAAAAGGAAGGAGGGGAAATCTTTTAGAAGAGGAAGAAAAGGCGGAGAGATGCAGGTCTGTCTCAGGTTTGGAACGCAAATGGGAAGGGAAAGAGAAAGAGGGAAAGAAAAGGGGTTGGAGGAGGTAGTGAATTAAAGCGGCTCGTCCTTCCTAACGAAGTCAACACGCCGAGCGGACGGATGAGGCTGCCTTGTCGAGCGGAGACTCTCGTAACAAGCGTAATCTTATATAAGGCGGTGGTTGGAAGGGGCGAGGGTCAATTGTAGGCGGCAAAATAGGGACGAAGGTAGAAGGAATCTAAAGGGAGGTAAGGTTAGGAAGAAACCTCAGACCATCGGCTCGAATTATGCCTCGTTCCTTCCTTCCAACGAACGCCAGGTTTCCCTTTGCCGCGTCTCCTGCGATTTGACTCCTTCCATATCCACTTTTTACTTCTTTACTGTCCCCCCTCTCTCCCTTTTCTTTTCTTTTCGCCCCCTCTTTCCTCCTTTCGTTTCAACTTTTTCACGGCGCGTTTGAGGGTAATTTTGAATATTGATTTCGCTTCCCGTGGCTGTTGGATTTTCATTGTATGGCGCGTAGTTCGCTTTGGACACGTTTGCCCGTTTTAGTCCCTCTGTTTGCTTTTGATACGGGTTTTTAGTAGATTTAGTTGGTACAGTTTTGTCGGAGATAGGATTTATCCGCGGTTTGCCTTTCGCCCGTGTTTTTCGACCAATTTCGAATATTGATTTGTCCATCTCGATGTTGAATTTGCTCCAAATTCGTTATCGTTACTCGAATACATTTCTTCCTTTTCATTTCCAACTTATTTCCGTGTTCGTCTTTTTCTCGTGATAATATTTTCACGCGAAGAGATTAATTCGCGAGCATTCCTCTGGAAAAAATTTATTCAGGAAGTAGAGAGCGCTCAAAAATATTTTCACTCTCTTTCTAGATAATTAATACACAATGGTATATATACAAATAAATTTTTCTTAACCACTTTGTGAAATTTCGAATAATTCGAAACCTTCTATTCAAGAACAATTATCTCTCTATAATAAATCCCTCCCCCAATATAGATCCCTCTTTTATCATCTCCAAGTATCATCGGATTCATTCAATTCTCGAACCATAGAAAACGAAATTCCGCTTTCTTATTCATCAAATAAGAAATTTCGCCACCCTCACCCTCATCCTCCCCTCCCCCTTCATCCCTCCAACCGGATATCTAATTTGCCTATCATTGTATCCGTCGTGTTTCCTTATCCCCCCGGCTCCTCTTTCATCCCTCCTCCTCTCTCTCTCTCTTTCTCTCTCTCTCTCTCTCTCTCCTCCCACAGTCCACCAACTTCTTAGCTAGCTCTCTCTCGGCTCGACCCACCCACTTCGGTTGCCATTAAAATGATAAAATAATGTTTGCGATGGTAAGTGCCACTAAAGCCTGCCGCTTAACCACACCCTCCCGGCTCACCCCTCGTAAAGAAGCCGCCGACCCCCTCGACTTTGTACCATCTTGTCGAACCACTTCTCGCTCACGCTCGTTCGCCCCGCCGCTAATTTACGAACACCGTGCTCGAGGCGGCGACGAGTAATCGATTTACTGGGTGGGGGTGGACGAAAGAAACGAGGGGAGAGGGAGGGGCTATATAAAGGAGAATTTTCACCCCGAAAGGGTGTTGAATTAAGGTAGGGTGCGTGTATTGTACGCGATATAGAATAAATAGTTCAGTAAGAGCGTGGAATAAAAAGAATCGATGAAGAGGATCGTATGTTTCGAAATATTCGTATGTATTTTTACTTGTGTCTTTAGTTAAATAAATTTAATAGGATACGTTGAAATTAAATAACTTTGAGATTTTTTTCATGTAGAGAACGTAAGAAAGAAATTTCGTGTCGTCAAAATTAGAAGATACAGGAGACTATAAATTGAATCATATTGAAGTAACCTCTCTCGTTTTATCTCGATCCAGTTGCAGAGGAGTAAGAAGTGTCCATATTGCTTAAAACATTGCAGAGAATGGACTCACGACAGAGTAACCTACATATTTTTCATGGAAATACTATACTTTTCTAGGAATCTCATACTTGTCTGGAGTCTGGGATGAGTCAATGAAACAAAACCAGAATATACGCAGGTAGTAAACGATTAAAAATGATCTTTCGTTCATTGAAATACTATCTTCAGAATTATAACGGTTCAAAATTTTCTTAATTTTAATCGAGATAAATTATTTCTCGAATAATAATAATAATTACATTTCTCTATATATATCTCATACAGATACAAAAAAAGTATTACAAATTTCTCACAAAATCAATCGTAACTTACATGGTTTTTCCACACGAGCAAGCAACGTTCCGGTTAAAGAAAACTAATTCAGCACGTAACATACAAATCCCCTCGTGATACTTTCAGATGCTGATGCTTTAATCAAAACTTCGTCCAAAATATATTCACACAGCAGCCGTGCTCAACCCTTTGCCCGACCGAAAATAGCAATACTCGGAAAACAAGGAGTCCATATAAAGTCTCCGTAGCCAAATCACAGATTCTGCAACTCCATGTCTCCCAATAAATTACGAAAAACGTTGCCTCCCTCTGTAATCCAAAGCAATTACATCTCCCAGCTAACAAAACTTCTCAATCCTCAATTTCTTTCAAATTCAATCTTATATTCCAGCTCCACTTTCTATCGAAACTTCGACCACCCTCTCGCGTATATAAAACGTAAACGTATATTCCTCTCATAACATTCTTAGATCGTTTCGATTCGAAGCGACGAACGTTAAACGATTAAGCTCGGTTCCAGTGGGCGACGAATCCTATTTCCCTCCCCTTCGCAACAAGATGGCTAGGGAAACGAGATGGGCCGATTAACTCGAGCGCATCGAAACAGTTTTCAGCACTTTAACGGCGCGGATCTTTTTCGTTTCGTCCCCCTTTTTTTCTTTTTTTTTTGTTCAATGTGTGAGGTGAAGATTAGGAAATGCATATAGATAGATTCGAACGGTCGGAGGGAATCTTGGCGTTTTTTTTCTTTTTATTTCGAGACTAGATTAAAGCTGGGAAATTTGTTATGTATGTAGAGAGAAAGGGAGTAATATTATAGATGTGTGAAAATGTTTTTTAGTTTTTTTTTGTTTTTGAGACGAAAGAGAATATTTGTAGAAATTCTCAATTTGAAAGATCCACCGGACGATCTGAAGAGGAACGGAGTGGAGAGGCAGTTAATGAACTTTCACCGAGTTAAAGGTCAGTTTATTCAACCGCTTCGAGCAAAGGTTAGTTCAATCGATCTACATCGAAAATTAAAATCTGCTTTCTACATTTTTACAATTCTTTCTTCTAGAAAATCAAAAATTTCGCCGAGATTATTATCATTGATCATCTCTCAATTAATTGAATCGTGTTAAAATTGAACTTTCAAGTGTACATCCTATGGTCCTCAATTTTAATTAATTTATACGAAATTCGCACGATCCAAACCTTCCATTCTCTGCCGAATAAGAGATTCTCGGACGTGGAAAGGAAGGCAGAAATATACGTGAAGATATATTCGTCCGAAAAGAAGGGTAAAGTTATTTTAACGGTGAGAAGTGGGGCGGAAAATAAGGGAAAAAACGGGTATCTTTCTTTGCATGATTTCGTGGAGGAGCGAAGGTGGATACTGGTGGCTCATTAAACCGGGAATGCTGATTGCGTTAGCCCTCGGCAAGTCATTCCACCATCCCTTGCTCGCTAAATGACCGTGCATTTCGCTCGGTTTCGCACACATCGATCCACAGCGTACACCAACACCCACGCAACCGAGGCACGTGCGGTTGGATCGTCCTTCCGTCGATCGAAAATCCTGACGATGTAACGTGCGTTTATTACACAGCCATTAATGAAAGGTGAATGTTTCAATCAGGATTCATGAACAATCGCCGGATTTCAGACATGTTATGTTCGAATATTGATGGGATGAAACAGCGGTCATCATTTTGGACGAGTCATCATTATGCGTTTCTTTTCATCCCGGATTTTTCGGTGAATCCACGGTGTTTGAAATATTTTACGATTTTACGTATTATTTTATATACCTCTTTTTTTTTTTTAATTTCAGGATTATTTTGAACGAATTTCAAAAGTTTCGATATCACATTGGTGACTTTTTTATAGTTCAATGTTTTTCGAATGTTTATAAATACGAAGCATTTATAATGGCCTGTTCGAAAATTCGTAATTTAAAAAGGAACTCGCATTATAAGTAAATTTTTCCTTTCGTTTTAAGGAATTTGATATAATGATAAGAGTTGGAAAGACGAGATAATGAAATGTTTACATAGAAAAAAATAAAAAAAAGATACAAATATTCAATATCAATTGCTGGAACAATCTTTGATTCTTCCGCTACATTTTTTTTCGCGCATCCACAAAACAATATCCGCAATTTTCTTCCGCGGTGAAATGCAGAACAGCATCGCGAACGTGGAATCCGCATCAAATGGATCGGACATGCCAAATGGAAACATTTTATTACGTAAAACGAATTGATATTGTGTTCCAATCCGGTCGGATTATGTGACTGTCATCGAGAAAAATGTTCAAAAAAAAAAAAAAAAAAAGGGAGGGAGAAAGAGAGAGAGAGAAGAGGAACAAGTGCGTATATTTTTGTCAAGATATCTCGAACAAATGCAGCTAAACTCGAGCTTCGAGCAAAAAATTGCCAGTTTTTTTGCGAGCATCCTCCACGTAAAACCAATTGCTTTTGCATACATCTACATTATTGATCAAAAATCCGAAATCACGTTTCTTGATTGTTTATTAATTTAAAATTAATTTCGAAATTAATTTTCCTTGCCGATGATTCGAATAAATTTCGGTGAATTTTATACGAGGAAATTGTCTAAGTAAACAACAAAATTTTAATTAGTTTGATTTTCTCTTAAATCATTCTTTGAATTATTTTAACGATTCCAAAGTTTCAATCGGTGATGTTATGAGCAGATCGTTTCCACGCGTGTCACACACTCTCGTGCTTTTGAATATCATTATTTTCTTACGACTTGTCACGCCATGCATATTCACGAACAGCCAATGGAAGAATCCAGTTGGATGAAAAGTTTTTTCATTCGAATCGTATGAAAATTTGGAAACGATACGAGGGTGGATCCCAATGATCAATGGTATTTCCGTGAATATGATAATGAAAGAAGAAAGAAACGTGATAATACGTTTCGAAATCGTGATGCATCGTGTACGTAATTTAGGCATCAACGAAATCAATTTTTGATTTACATATCATAACATCGAATATATTATTCATCGATAATCTCAATCAAAAAATTAAATCGATAAAATCGATACAAGAACGAATATTTTAAATAAAATAAAATTTAATGAATAACAAATTGCAAGTAACAACAAATTAAAACATCAAAAGAATTGTTACAACATTTCTCCAAAACCCTCCAATCTTCGAAATCAAAATGAAACGTGATAGCGACAATATCTTTCTGAAAAAAAACATCGTAATAATCCATTCAAATCCAATATACGAAAAAAAAAAAAAAGAAAGAAAGAAAGAGAGAGAGAAAACGAATCAGGGAAATTTTTGCACGTATAACGATCAACACGTACGAATGGCATATCGAGCGCGAAAAAAATGCTGGAAAATCTTTGAAAAGGGGGTGACAATGACCGTGCGACCGTCGATTGGCGGTGAAAAAGCACACAGCGCGAGGTTTTCGATCGTTGCTCGCGTGATTCTTCCC
>NW_006263632.1:153797-156895 GCF_000469605.1 Apis dorsata | reverse complement strand
CATCCCTGGTGCCGTCATTTTTTTTTTCCTCCCCCGTTTTTTCCAACCACCACCACCACCGGAAGCTCTCGTGGTCGGCGAAACATTTTTTTCCGTGGATATGGATGCGCGCCGACGCGTGGAATGAGGCGCGGTTCGTCGGTTGAAAGCTTTTTAATGACCGAGCGAAACGACAGCTCGAACTTGATGGAAGAGGGACGTACAACCACCCCCTCCAACTTTTCACGCCGAACTTTTCTGACCTCCTGGCTAATCTCGCCTCCCATACACACACACACATGGATTTCTTTTTCAATGTCATCGATCGTCCAATTGAACTCGTAAAAATCTTATGGGGAATCGTTTTGGAGGGGGTTGGTGAAGGAGCAAGGAAAGAGAGGACGAGAATGTGTTTCGTGATCGCTTGGAGTTTAGATGGAACGAGAATTGTTTTAAGCGAGGATGAAATTGATTGGAGGAAATGAATTACTTTTTTGTTTTATTGGTTGATTAGGGTTTGTGATTTATTCTTTTACGCGTTATTAATTTTTTTATATAAAAATCGATCGTGTAGGAAGAAGAAGAAGAAGAAATTAAAATTTTTATGCGTATTAATGTTATATTAAGTTTTGTGGCATTTCAATCATTTAAAATATTTTTTTATGGGTAGGCATGATTAATAAATCTTTGTTTTGCGAATTTTAAATTTAATGAAGAACATGAATAAAGTAATATAGAAAAATGTGGGTTGGGAACGAGAAGTGGTGTTATAACAACGGATTTAATTTATTTATATTAAATTTATAATAACAGGAAAATATTTGTTACTGAACATTGAAAAAGGATTAATGTTTTGTTCTCAGTTAACAATCATGTCAATTAGTATAACATACAGGCAAGTGACCATAACACTTCATTGCAACATTTCTGTATAAAATGTATTTTTTTGAAGCATTTCATTTGAAAAACAAATGCAAATGGATCTCTTCTTAATTTCGTTTCATTTTTTCCAGAAAAAAAAAAATTGTGTCACACAGCAGCAAATGTTTAAATTAAAATTATTGCAAATTATTCTTAAAATACTGTTAAAAAAAAATTCATTTGTCCACAGAATAGATAAATACTTTCTCTTAAATTAAAAAAGAACAAATAACATCATTTTAAAATATACAAAAACAGTGGAATCATTTTAACAATTTATCGCTGATAAGTTTATCTTGGAATCGAGAATAAAAATATCCAAAGTTTATTTACAATTCACGAATCTAAAATCTTGACGAGAGAAACATCCCCTACTAGTTTATAAATCGTTTCGAATTTATACGAATCTTCGAAAATCAATATTTCCAATATAAATATACGAAAACTAACAAGTTAAAAAAGCGCAAAGTTAAAACCTTAACGAGCCGTCTCTATAATTCACTTTTAAAATCCTTCTTTATAATCGTACCTCTTCCACCGAAAAAAAACGCGACCAGTTACGTTCGTTAGTTTCGCAAAAGGGGATCACATATCGAATTTCGCGGTCTGATCATCCGCTTGCACCCCAATTCACCGATTTTCACCTGCCGTCCCTCCTCTTCTCCCTCGTTTCATCTGCTCCATCCCACCTGCGTGTCCGTAAATATCGTTTTCCAGAGGACGGAGATAAAAATTTCAAGGCTCGATCCGTCGTCGTCGTTGAATATCCCTCTCGAAATAATTACGCGAGCGTTCCTCGATCATCGGATCGAATCAGAGTCGTCGTGTGAATTATGATCCACTGTGTCGCGTGGTAAATGGCGTGCTAACGATTCGCTTAAATGTTGGTCGGTTTGAAAGAAGGATGCTGGTGTTGCCTGGTTTTATTTTCTTTCTTTTTTTCTTTTTTTTTTTTTTTCCGTACACCTTTTTTTCCCGCTGCTATTTTTCCTCCCCTCGAGGAATTTTCGTTGTCGATCCATTTCGCGCGACGGATTTGCGAAACGCGTCAATATATGCGCCATCGTGTTACGCTACGGATGTCCATCCGTGCTTTTTCTATTTTTCTACGTCTATCTTCCTCTCCTTGCAGCATTTATTCGTGTATCTTTTTTTTTTCTTTTTGGAATTCTCATTTTTCTTTGTGAAATGCGCCGACACGATGCTGTCGCATTGTGAAAAGATCCTATAAAGGATCGATAACGTTAGTTACGATATTTTTAAATCGTTTTCAATCTTTTTGAGAGTGTCTCTTAATCAATATTTATTATACGATCCCCTCCTTTATGCTGCAGATACACCTGTGTTTGTTCTTTATGTCTCTACCATCTTTATTTCTTTCTTTGCTCTCTTTTATCGGATACGTTCTCCTTTTATTTCCCTTTCTCGCGAAACGAAACAATATATCTTTGGATACTTTTGTTCTAATATCGGTGAAAAATGAAATTCGATGAGAGATTTAATTCGATTTTGAGAGAACAATAACACCCATCAGGCTACTTCAATCTTTATAATATTCTGTGCACATAATCGTCTTAAATATTTTTACACATAGAGATTTATCATACGTGATACAGTATTAACCTCTTAATAAAATTACAAATAATAAAATATTCGAAATCCAAATTTCCTTTTAAAAAATTGACTCTTTCTCTCTTATTCCTCTATTCTCTCTTTCAAGTTTCTTTTATCCCCTCTCTTTTTTAATGATACGAGTAATACATTGATCTCTTAATAAAAATAACAAAATATTCGAAATCCAAATTTCCTTTTAAAAAATTGATACTTTCTCTCTTTGCCATTTAATCCTCTATTTCGTTTCTCTCTTTCAACCTTCTTTCACCCCCTCTTTTTTAACGATATGAGTAATACGTTGATCTCTTAATAAAATTACAAATAACAAAATATTCGAAATCCAAATTTTTTTTTAAAAAATTGACTCTTTCTCTCTTATTCCTCTATTCTCTCTTTCAACCTTCTTTCATCCCCTCTCTTTTTTAATGATAATACATTGATCTCCTGTTTATCCGTGGAAATTATCGAGGCGGCTCCCTCTCCCTCTCTCGTCTATCCCGCCACGTTTCGCGTGATTTCTTTCGTTCCCTCCGACACGTGTTATTGGGATTGTCAGTGTATTGCTCGGATTTTTTTCCCCGGGA
>NW_006263632.1:141610-153445 GCF_000469605.1 Apis dorsata | reverse complement strand
TTTTTTTTTTTCGAACCTCCAGGCTGTCGATTCGTATACCGTAATTCGCGTGATAGACTCGTAATGAATGTTCCGAGTTTTGTATTTTTCGTTTCTTTCTTTCCTCTTTCTTCCCTTCTTCTTCTTTTTTTTTTTTGAGCTATGATGGATTTGAGCGTGTATAAAATTATATATGAACGTAATTTGCATTGGTTGGATGTATTGTTTACGCTTTATCGACGAGACGTTTTTATTCGTGAATATTTTCTACGTGCAATCTATTTGTAAATAATGATAGGAAATGAGAGAAGATGATTCATCGATTGTTTTGTTCGAATCGTTGCATATTTGAAAAAGAAGACGCGAGATAAAATATGAAAATGAATATCGACAATTATTCTTGTCTATATTCTATATTCTATAATTCTAGCAATTCTAATAATTGTGTGTGTATCTTTTTAAAGATCAGTTTATAGTGAAGTGAATTGGCAAGAGTTCAAGAATAGAGTTACGACGAAACATTTTTAATTGTTTGACGTGTCGATGTAATAAACAATAATTGTTAAATTAATAATTGCAGTATTAAAATTTCTAAAAAAAAAAAAGAATTCAACAATATAATTGGATATTATCGAAAGCATATTATTGGAATATTATTGGAATCTCAATATATATATATATATATATTTGAGAAATCAAGTGAACGCCGCGCATTTTAAAATCATTTTTATATCCGTGATTTCGTTACCAATACCAATAAAAATTATATCGGTATTTCAAACCTCCCAAATAGAAATGTTGAAACATAATTCTCGTTTTGAATCGGGTGAATTTTTATTTCTCAATAAAAACACGAATATATATATATATACATATATATGAAATGGAAGGGAAATTTCAAATCCGGCATTCATCGTAATTTGAAACTTTCAATTTATTCGCTGTATTTTTCGTGCCTATGAAAATATCGGTAGTGAAAATGCTTGGCCGCCACATTGAAAAAAATTTAATGAATCCGTTCCGTATCTGAAAAGTTTTCTATTAAATATACCTCAAACAGTCGCGTATTATAAAATTTTAAGTTCCCCCGAACGAAGTGGCGAAGGAATGTAACTATAAAGTTTTCTCGGCTACCATCTCGTTTTATACAGTCCCTACAACATTTTCCAACAAACTTTCTCGCAAATTCCTTTAAATTCCCGAACCTTTTCACCTGAAATAAAACTTCGACACAGGGCAACAAACCAGCCAGCCCGCCACGAATTAATGTCAAAGCTTCTTTGTCAAATCTATTTTATTTTATTTTTTTTTTTCATATGATGTTGTCATAATTAATAAGATGTGTTTAATTTTAATTAAATTATTCATCTCGAATGATTGAAAAATAATAAAAATATTAGTATTAGTGATAATAATTAAATATTATTATTATTCAAGTATCTAATTTAGATTAATAATATTAGTTTATTGCGATCAAAAATTTTTTACTAAATCAGAAATAATATATTCTAGATGAATAATTAAAAACGACAATGCAATAAACGAAAAGCAATGTTGATCAGCTGAAAGAAAAAAAGAAAAAAAATGAAAAGGAATTATTTGCATATAGGCGCAGGGAAAAGGATAGTCGGATAGGGGAGATGGAGAATTATCACCATCGATCCTAAATACTTAAGCTTCTAGCTTTCACTTCGTTCCACATACCATCTATCCTCTCACGTGGCCTCTCGACATCTCTCACCTTCTATGGTCAATCTCTTCCACAACCACCTCCTCCTCCTCTTCCTCTCTTTTTCCTTTTCACGGCTTTTCGCCATCCCCTGTCAGGATCACGAGCCGGTGAAGAGGAATGATAAGATTCGACGTTTCCATGTGTGTGGTGGTTTCGTCTCCCGTGTTTTATCTCGCGTGCTGGTGATTTTCTGTGATTGGCGGGCCAGATGCATGTATACGTATTTGCATTCGATGGAAATTATCCCAATACATATATATATTCGTTCCCAGGGGATTTATTTTAGAAAATAGGATAAATTCAGGTACAGTGATTAAAATTTATCGCGATGCATAGTGATTTGTTAGTTTTTTTATTGTTTGAAAGTAGATCTATATTTTTTTCAAATTCTACATTTCATTTCATTGGCACATCTTTATCAAAAATGCATCATAAATATTATATATATATATATTTATGGAGATGAAATTGTTAATCCTTTTCATTATATAAAAAAAAAAAAAGAGATAAAATGCTACTCAAAAATCCAAATGTTCCATTTGTAAAATTTCTATTAAATATTCTTTGCAATTTTATTTTCACACTCTCAAAAATTCACATTCGGTATCGCAAATTCCATTTTTCCCCCCTCCTCTCCTGTTATTTACTCGCGTCCTCGACGATAGATCACCAGGGGGGACCTTAACAAGCACGATCTCCCGAGCAAGATTTACACGAGCTCCTTCCACGATGCTTTTTATCCCATTTCACCCCTTCTAACCGCGCTGCTAATTTTTCCAATATCGATTCGCTCGCGAGTAAATTACGTTTTGGCACCGTTCGCCCCCGTTAAAAACGTGAAACAGTCGGCCAAACCGCGGAAAACATATATATTCGTGGAGAGGAGAGAGGGGAGGGGATGTCCACGATGTATGTACGACGGGATAAAACACCCCGCGCCTCCCCCACCACGTGGATAATGCTTTCGTTTTCCGTTCGTTTCCTCTCGCTTGGTATCTGGCTAGGGGAAGGGGAAAATTTATCGAATTCTCCTTGGGAGAGGAGGCTAAAGTCGCGGGGAGCTGTTTGTTTCCTCGGTTAGACTTAAGGTGACTCGTGCTCGCTATGAATCTCGCAGTCGAACAGGATTTCGCGAGGGCTTTGCACGGGATAAACGGCAAAGGAGGTTAGATTTTCTTTCTTCTATTTCTTTCTCTCTTTCTTTCTTCTTCTTCTTTTTCTTGTGGGTTCGAGAGGATCGTTTAATGGGTTTAATTGTTGGTGGGAAGATCGGTAGAAAAGTTTCGTGGGTGGATTGCTTTCGTGAAATTGTGGTGAACATGAATCGTGGAATAATAAAAATAGAATAGGGAATTATTTGGAAAAATTGCGTTCTTGTCGCGAAGCGAAATTGTTTGCAAGGAAATGAAGTGTATATTAGGAAATTTGGAAAATTGTGGAATGGAAGAGGTAAAGGATTATTTGGAAAATTGGCGAGGAAGGGAAATGGATGAAATTTTACAAGTTTTAGAAATTATATTGTAGTATTAGAAATTATATTATTTATTATATTTATTATATTATATATTAAGTTGAGAAATTATATTGAGAAAGCGTAATGTACATATATTTTGAATATTTTTATTATTCGATTTTCTTGTCTAATATATATATATTGGATGAAAATAATTGGAAAGAATATTGGAAAAAATTGTATACAGTTCAAACTGTAAATATCCTTCTTTATTTCCTTGCAAATAATTTTTACAAATTTAATTTAATTATTACGTCGATATAAATGTTCTTAATTTACGCCGAATTTCGTATACATACAATAACATAAGCGTTCCAGGAATTATCTTTGTAAACCTATATTATACAACGTATTTGACTTTCTCGGAACAGCGTTCCAAGTTTTAACAAAAATAAACACATGACGTGTACATCACGAATGTTCTGTTATGTCGAATGTTTTTTTGTTAGAATAGAATTCATCGCTTTAGATTGTTCCATTCACTTTTCAAATGAAATACAATTAAATTCGTAAGTAATAATAAAATAAGTAAATCATTATAACAGTGGAAAACGAAACGAACGGAGATATTGTGGAGATGATATTAAAAGATACAAAAGAGAAGAAAGGGTTTAAGCATCGAAATATTAGATTCCAAGTTTACATTTGATAATAAAATAATCGTTTATAGATAAAAATCGTTTTGTATTATCAATTAATTTCGATTTTCAATTGCTGTTAATTAGTATCGATTCGACACACGGATATTATTACGATAAAAAGAGGGGTTAAACAAGGAATTCGAAATATTATTTTGCCATTTAAACGTTGCCACGTCGAAATTACTCTCTCCACTTTTAAATCGAACGAACGATCAACTCTCATTCCCTCACCCTTCCCGCGGGATACAATTAAAATTAATTATTTCCAAGGATCAGCTAA
The DNA here is from genome assembly GCF_000469605.1 of Apis dorsata. Classification (NCBI taxonomy): domain Eukaryota; kingdom Metazoa; phylum Arthropoda; class Insecta; order Hymenoptera; family Apidae; genus Apis; species Apis dorsata. Next base: position 149,300 of record NW_006263632.1, on the reverse strand, counting down.
AGATACACTCAAATGAATCCCCATGAATTCGTTATTATTAACAATACTATCGTTATGAATAACAGCTTGGAGGTATTGGTGGATGCATAAGTTTGCGTTATCATAAAAAAATTAAATGAATCAATCAATTTTACATAAAAATTATAGACAATGCAAGTGGACAATATGTAGATACATATAAGTTTAATTTTATTATTAAATGTAAATGGTAGAATTAATATCGAGAATTATGAGAAACAAATGATTAGATTTTTTAAATTTTCATGAAATATATATGTAAAATAAATTTTATATGTTTTACATAAATGTTGCACAGGATATTTGATGTGCAATCTTCCATGGCACTGTTTAAATGGCAATTAATAAAGAAATTCTTCGAGTGATAAATTAATGTACACAAATTGTATTAAAATTGAAATTACATGAAAGTAATCGAGCATTAATTTTCTCGAAGATTTTAAATTGGAGGAAATTTTGTGTAATAATTTATGCATTCAACGATTAATTTTGTCTGGAATAGATGATTGGACGAATTTCCTTCTCTCTCTTCAATGTCCTGTTCGTTTTTGTCCACGTTCGTGTGAGAAATGAGTCGATCAAGTGGATCAGAACACCTTGGAGGATGAGAATTACGGGTATTCTATAGGATGCCAGTCAATCTTTTTCTCGGGCTTCTTGCAAGGTCTTTTCGACTTCGTCGAGCACCAGCGTCGAAGCGGAAGGAAAGGATACTCGAGCGAAAGTGTAAAAGGGTGGACTAAAAAAAAAAAAAAAGCACAAAAGGATAAAACGAGAAGGACAAACGTTTCGAAACGAAACTAAAGAAATTTATGCAAATATTTTTCCAAGTAAAAGTTAAAAAAAAAAAAAAAAAAAAGAAGAAAAAAATGAAGGAAAATAACGTGACGAGAGAAAACTAGTAATTTGTTTTTTTTTATTCTCTTTTTATTTTTATTTCATTTGTATTTTTATTTGTATATCTTTGTATATTGTTTTTATGTATCTTTCCGTATATTTTATATATATTTTTTTTTTTTTTTTTTGCGTACCCCTTTATTTTATTTTCTATTTTTCTTTTCATTTTTTCGTATATCTGTTTTTTTTTATTACGTTATTTGCATATTGATATTTGTATATATTATTTTATCACGTCTATCCGTACTTTTATTTACTCGTCATTACATAGGTGTATTAACGGATTTATCTTTAAAGAGATATATCACAAATATATATTGGAATAAAATCGCAAAATTTGTAGAATAATCGATGCAATAACTCGAATAAATGAATATAAATTACGACTCGTGGAAATCTTCCAATTAATCCGTGAAAAGTTTTCACCGATTTTATTATCAACTTTTTATTTCTCGTTTATTATCTTTTTGCGCAAAAAAAAACATAATTTTTCCCTCGCAAAATTTTGACGAAAGTAAATAATATCGTTGTTATTTTTCAGCCCTCAAGGAATATATTATTTAATCAAGGAATAACGGATAAGTAATCCCTGCGATGTTTATTGAAAATACCAATGAATAAATGTCATCGGTGTATAACGCGGAAATTCAGGGATCGCGTGTATACAACGCCGTGTATAATCGTAGCTACAGCCTCTCTAAATATTCATATCGCGTATTCCGACCGAGTATACGCCATTTCCAGCGCATGGATCGTCGAACGAGAGTTTGACTGTAAGGCATAAAAACCATTAAATACAGGACGAGCGCTATTTATTCCCCATTTAATCGTTCTTTCGTGAACGTGCCGCCAACCCTTGAAATCCAATCCCCAAGACGATCATTTTTCTGAACAACTTTTTCATATAACTTGGTTATAATATTCGCTTTTCGTTTCATTTTCTCTGTAGAAGATTCCTATAGAGTCCATTTCCACGAGAATACAGGTAGAATGATACTTCTACTTCTTAAAAATCCATCAAAATTAATCATTTACAACGAGATAATCTTCGAACCGTATTAATAAATACGGAAGGCTCCAACAAGGTTATCCTTTACGTAATTGTTCCCAATTACAACTACGTAATCGTCAAATAATCCAATTCCTTTTTGCTCATTAACTATCGAGAAATAATCAACAAAGTATCCAACGAACGAAACGTGAAATTAACGAGGATCGTCCCTTTCATCCCTTTCGCAAATCGTTCTTCGGCTCGATAATTAAAGCAATCCTATCCGATATAATAATTAATCCATGTAAAACCAAATTTTATAAAAACTATATGATGATCTCTGTTTATCCAGCAGAATAAATCAGTCCCAATTCACGGGGGAGGGGGTGAAGTTGAATCATCACGAAAGCAATAAGGTATTATGGAAGCAATAAGGTATTAAATTCCCTTTTAAATATTTTATTAGTTTATTTCTGTCAGACAGGGAACCATCCATGTATTCTATTTTCGCTGATGGACATTGGAAAAGTTGACGAAGAATCGCAACTCCATAATAGCAGATAACATTTCGACGAATTGTTTCACAAGAAAATCGAATATCCGGATTTTAGGTATATTTCAAGTATCCTCGAAAGACGATACACTTTAGATCACTTCTTTTTTTTTGTATCATTTATTTTTGCTAATTTTTTGGTATAATGTAACGAGGATTCTGATGCATCGTATCTTTTGATAAAGTTAATCTATATCAGAGAAGGAAATTAATTTAAGCTTAAATCATCTTAGGTTTCGATCCGTTTTATTATTTATTTTTCGCGATTTTCATTATCGATTCAGGATCAATTTCTTATACCGCGTGAATATATCGCTCCAGCACAGTCCATTAAATCAATGTTTCGATTTTTACAAGGGATGGATATTCGATAAGAAATTTTTCTTTGACGGTAACACGAGACGGCCGTGGTCGATCCGTATTATCCATGCGTGGACGTGTATTTTTTTTTTCTTTCCCATGCGCAAATTCGTATCTATCTTACACGACAAATATTCGATTCTACGAAAACGTATTTCCACCGATCGCTATCATGGAAACCACACACCGCGCTTCCGAGATATCTCGTCCGGGTTGTGTAAATTTATCGACCACTTGGACAAGAGCTAGGCACTCGATACAGAGAACGTGGACGTATGTTGGTACGGTAACTTATCTATAAAATCGTTGGCCAGGATTTCTAATCAGGGATGCGATTTAATTGCGTACGTATCTGCGTGTAACAAATCGAAATCGAACCGTTTTCACGTGGTTAAAAAAATAACAGGTTTTCTCGATCGGTGAATTATTAGGGATATTTCATTAAAGTTTCACGAAAAATATATTTAGAGTATTATATTATTAGATTATTAGAGATTAAAATTTTTTAGAGATAACAGAGATTTTGGAATTTAAATGGTTAATCTTAAATTAATATCAAGTGTTTAAGATATCGAATCAAATAAATTTCAAATCTTTATTAATAGTTATTTTTGGAAATACGACAACGAAATTTTAGGCAAAATCTTATTAGTAGTTAAGTCTAGTTAAGGCATGTAGATATGCATGATCATTGTTACGAATTGCTATGATATGCATACAAATGGATTAAATAGCAATATTTTTTAACGATACAGAGATTCTGTGGGTTGTTAATATATTTCGTTTATATTTAAATTTAAGACTCTATGTATATTTTACCGTCACAAAAATTTGAATGGAAATTATAATTTAAACGGATTTTTCTACGCGTTGAATATTTTATCAAAATTTTCCATTTTAATCGTATAAATACTTTTTATTTATTAAAGATTTTTCTCGTGGAAAGAAATATTGCAATTTACCAACGATTAATCTATCCTTTTTTTTTTTTTTTTTTTAAAGATTTTTCTCGTGGAAAGAAAAATTGCAATTTTCCCACGATTAATCTTTTCTTTTTTTTTTTTAAAGATTTTTCTCGTGGAAAGAAAAATTGCAATTTTCCCACGATTAATCTTTTCTTTTTTTTTTTTAAAGATTTTTCTCGTGGAAAGAAAAATTGCAATTTTCCCACGATTAATCTTTTCTTTTTTTTTTTTAAAGATTTTTCTCGTGGAAAGAAATATTGCAATTTTCCAACGATTAAACTATCCTTTTTTTTTTTTTTTTTTACTATCAATTTACCCAAGCTATCAAGATTTTCTTTGATCGTTTAGTAATTTCTCTTTAGTTATTGACATGCCTCTTTGAGATAACCCTTTTCTGTCTTCCAACGTAACCCAGTTTACTGAAGTCTTCTTAAAGGGCTTCCTATAATTGCCGATACTTGCTTTTCCTCAGTTTCTCATCTTTGATTAATTTTTACAATCTCTCAAAGCCCTCTTTTTTATTAATTACATTTTATCCTTATTAATCTTTCGTTTGTTCCTGTTTCGTTGGATAATCTTTTCCAATAATCTTTATGAAATTTTAAATACGTCGTTAATTAATTACCATCCTTCTTTTGCAAAACTCTTCCTCCACGTGTATACCTATGCAATAGAATTCAATAATCTCTCAAGTTACATCCTTATCTTCTTTTTTCTCTTTCATTTCAAATTCATCTCACAATTAATCAAAAAGTATTCAATACATTATCCTCACCCGATATAAAAATCATCATCGACAAGCTTCGTTCATTATTCCACAAATTTCGAAAACAATCCAATCCTTTCCTCGTGTTCCAATTTATTTCCAAAAACCACTTTCCCCCTCCACGATTCATTCATCCTTCCACCTGTTCCAACAAGACCATCCCCCCATTACATACACACCATCGTGGAAGCACGCCACGCCAACTCTGTCACGCACCCTTTAATTCATTAAGATCCAATTCCCCCTTTTGTACCATTGGCAAAGTAACTCATCGACCCATCTCGCCATGTAAATTCATCGACCGCCGAGATAACCTTCGTGCAAACCATCCTCACGAACACACTGCACAAACGAAGCGTGAACCAGGCCGCCAGTCAAGCCTCGTTGGCGGCAACGTGTTGGATATTGGTAAAGTTGCACGCGACATTCTGCCACTCCACGATTCCCCTTGCTCTCTGCCTTCCACCCTCGCCCTCCCCTCCCTTCTCGAGCAAGGATGCGGTCACGAGTTTCCTCGAGAAGCCCGGCCAAGTCGTAATAAAAAGGCCGTAAGCGAGGGTAAATGGCAAAGAAGGGTTGGTGGAGGGTTGAAAGGGCGCGACGCGGTTCGATGCATCGCGATAAAACGATACGATCGAGGTACGCCCTCGAGTGGCGAAGATTCTTCGTGGATCAGCACGCGGTGAAGAAGAGGGGGGGTGAGGGGGGTGAGGGGGTTGATGATGGGCTTGGCGCGATCGTATTTATGATTGTTGACTTATCAGGGGATCCGTGTTTGCCGCGACTTGTTACGCAACTAGGCGGAGGAAAGGACAATTGGGATTGTTCCCTTTTCTTTCCAGAGAGGGATCGAATTTTGTGTTCAAACTTTTGCGATTTTTTTCTTTTCTTTTTTTAGTTTCAGCTTTCAAATAGAAAGAAGAAATATAGGATAGGGTGAATTTAGTTGTATTCGTGTAATAATTTTTTTTTTTTTATTTTAGGTCTTGTTGGAAATTTGATATAACAAGGTGTAATTCGTTAAATAGAGTCAGTAGGTTATGAAGTAGTTAAATTGATGAAGGTATTATATGTAAAGTATAGGTGAGGTGAAATTAAGCATAGGTAAGAGGAGATTAAATTTAATTGTTATAATGATTTGGTGGTTTGCGAATAACACAGTGAAGAGTGAAAATTGAATAATTTAAAGTGGTTAAATTCATGAAATGTGGTTGAAGATATTTTGTGGATGTTTGGTGGATTAGAAATAAACATTATTTGAGCATGTGGGATAATATACTGGTTAAATAATTAGTTGCATGATGAATATAAAATGTGTAATTGCAATAATATTTACTTCAGTTTAAGTGGAGTTAATTGTAAATTAATTTCGTGAAAAATTAATCGATCGTTTTCTAAATTTTGTAGTCTCATAATTCATTTTTTCCCCAATAATATTCGTAACATTATATTCATCATTGTCCATTTTCCAGAAACTCCATTAAAATATTTTCATTAATACAGTAAACTTTATATTTCGTGAACCACTATCATACAAATATACAATTGGAATAAATAATAGAGAATACGCGAGCAGATAATGATTAATTAATTCATCTTGTATTCAAAATTTCTAAGTCGATCGATCTAAATCGTAGATATCATCGATTCATCAATTTTAATCTCCGATTTATTTTCGATTCTTTTACATCAATTCTATTCTCCGTAACAATTCATATATCGTTAGAATCTGTATCCAATTCAGAAATATATTTAACAGGACTTCAGAAAATAAATCTATATCCTAAAAAATTTCATGCAAATTGAATCAAGCACGAACAATTAATTAAATTTACATGATGGTCTCAATTTTTTAGACTTTTATTACATTTCTTTTAGAATTTTGATCTCTCCATCTTCTACAAATATATCAACATTCCGTCATAAATTCGTATTTCTTTCTTCGTCAGTCGCTCGATCTTTACAAGCTCAAATCGTGGATAACTCTTACTCCTTCTCTCTCTTTTTCTCTCGTCACAGCATCATCCTTATTCGACGGAATAACGAGCGTTTTCGTCGTCGAGAAGGCGAAACCGATCGCCTGGACTAAGTGGACCGAATGAAGACTAATGGGAATGAAAAATGAGAAACGAGAGGAAGAGAGGAAGAGAAAGAGAGAGAGAGAGAGAGAGAGGAATGGAAGGGAGGAGTGACTGGAGTCCTGTTAGTATTCATGGAATTCCATGCATTCGGATTATTATTGATTCGACGCGACGCGTCGAAGAAATTGGCCGTGTTGGATTGCGGTTTCCGCGACGAGGTTTTTGCCGCTTTTGAACGTGCCAACATTTTTCAGTTTGTTGGGGATTTGATTTAATTGCGCGTTATATTTGATCAGAGAAGATGATTAAATGAAATAGAATAAATTTGGAGATAAATCATCGATATTTGGATTGATAGAGAGAGAGATGATTGTTCGACCGAAGAAATTTTTACTGGTTGAATTTTAAAATCAACCTGAATCGAATTTTTTGAATAGAGATTGAACACACTATCGATGTGATGATATAGAAAGTGAAGTAGTATCTTTGTTTTTAGTAAATCGTTTTGGAAAAAACTGATTTTTGATTGGTAAATAACGAGTACAAGATACGACAATTTATAAATATTGAATAACATTTGATTGTACATTTGCAATATTATTAGCAAATCATGAAATTGATTCAATTAATTTGAAGATATGAAATTCAATTCAGACACGTTTCTAAGAAATTAATCGATCTTTTATTATCAATTACACATCAAATTATCCCACGTTTTCCAAAATATCGCAATCCAAGCTAAATAAATCGATCCCAGACAAAAATTAAAAAAAAGAAAAAAATAGAAAAAAAGGAGAAAACAGATAGAAACGAGAAAGAAATAAACAAACCCGGACAAAATTGCTCGATGACGTGGGCGGATAAACGAGAGACAAGGCTCGCTAATACCAGCTCGAAAAACAAGCGCGGCACGGCGTGCTGCCGGATATATACGCGCGCCAGTAATTTTTTAATTGCGTTTCCATCGGACATTTTTATGGTCGACTATTCCTCGCGTGGCTATAGCCATCGCGCATCCGGTCACGACCAATCCCTCCCCCAGAAACCATTTCACGCAGC
>NW_006263632.1:139819-141387 GCF_000469605.1 Apis dorsata | reverse complement strand
CACCCGTGTATGTGTACCCAGGCTATGTGTACACGCGGGTGCGCGCTCGTTTTAACCGGAACCCTGCGAAATTAAATGAATCTGGGTTGCTTCACGAGCGAGCGAAAACACGCGGTAAACACAATTGCCGCGCCGAGTTTCTCCTCGCTCCAAAGTGTTCATCCGCGCACGTGTCTCGCCCCGAGTACGACGACTTAAGATCGTGAATATGGAAAATGCGTCGTGGAAAGTGCGTGGAAATTTTCTTATCGATTTTAAAGTTTTGGAATTTGGATTTTTACGATCGATTCGATGCTTAGATGTGAAAAGGTTTTGTGCGTGGAAAAGTTGGATAATTGGTTTGGTAATTGATAAATTTTGTGAATATAGTTCGTATGGAAAGTTGGATCATGGTGAAATTGGATATATGGTGTTGTAAGAAAAATTGAAGCTTGGAATATGTTGAGTTTTTTTATTGTAAAGTTTCTCCATTTCGGGCAAAATTATATATTGAAAGGCGATTAGATCGGTTTGTTAATTTTTATTTTTAGCATGTGTGATTTCGGTATTGGTAAAAAGCGATTGTTCAATCTAAATCTCAATTTGTCTGCAGCATCCATAGATCACAATTAGTCGAGATTTCCTAGCCTCGTTAATCACCGACCTACGCAAAAGTATCGATGTTACTTCAAATAAAAGACTATACAGGGATGCTCGAAAATAGATTTTAAAAATACAAAATATATTACAAAGATACTTCTTCCCTCTCATTTACTTATAAATATTTATCAAAATTATCGTCGATCAATCCAACCAAAAATTCAACTAAAATTCCACGAATACTTCGTCACAAGGGTTAATTACAAAACCCAATTAGAAAGAAAATATCTCTATATTTACAAAACTCTCCTAAGGAAATCCTTAAGACTGTGCAATATATACACCTTCCCCTTACCTTTTCTTATAACATTAAATTTCACACCTAAGAAAAATAACCTCGAACCGACGAAGACACTCGAAGGAATCCAATTTAAACCGAAGAAACGAAGCAGCCACATTGTATCGGGCACCCTTCCACGATCTTACGATGCACAGGGTGGTGCTCGCAATCGACTCTCGTTCCCCCCTTTTTCGATCAATTTACATGCCCTTCCGGTATCGCTTAATAGCCTGTCTTCACTTGCGTCCCACTCGACGACTCATCGCCTCCCTCCCTCCCTCCGTTTGTTTTTCTCTCTTTGGGGTCCGAGCTTTCCTCCTCCCCCCTCTGCTTGTCGGCCATTCCACCGTCATGAGACCAGGATCAACGAAGCTTTTATTAGTTCGACGTAGTGCAATGGGCGAGGGAGGAGGCGTCGATGCTCGGCGGGAAAGCGGCGGAGACAAAAGGAGGGAGGGGAGGACAGAGGGTCGAATTCCCAGTAGATCACTGTCAGGCCTCGAGAAGCCAATATAAATACCTCAACGCCTCGCCAGCTTTGCTTCTCGCGTTGCTGTACGGCTGGCCCGTTGTAACCTGTCTGTCCAACCCGTTTGTTTTCCCCCTCGCGCTCGTGGAAAAGAGGGTCGTGAAAGAGGCACCATTTGGA
>NW_006263632.1:128430-139417 GCF_000469605.1 Apis dorsata | reverse complement strand
GCGCTGTTGTTCCCAGGCAAAAAAAAAAAAAAAAAAGAGAGAGGGATTCGTTGTTGACGAGAAATTGATAGTGGAATCGGTTTATAATGGAGGATGAGGAAAAATTGATGAAGATGAGTAATTTGATCTTATAATCGTTAGTTTCTGTATTTATAAGAAAAGGAACGTGGAATTTAATTACATATTTTATATACAAAAGGTTAGAGCATTCTAGAGACTTTTTTGTATTAAAATATCCATTTCCATATTTGATGTTTCCATTGAAAAATCGTTAATAAATATCTGGAATGTTAAATTTTAAGAAAATCCGGAGGAGAATTTTAATAATAACGAAGATGTAAAAATATATAGAAATTATAAATATTCATTAGAAAGTTTGTAAATCGATTGGAATAAAATTTTTAATACGATCCCAAGTAAGGCAAAAGTTCTAATTATACGCGCAATTTCATTTAGACTGGATCATTGAAGAGAGGGTGTAAAAGAGGGGTGAGTGAAGAGAATTCTTCATCGAGCAAGAAGTATTATACAAGGCCGGTGTCACCCCCGAGAAGGGATTATTCCACGTACATACGAGTTCATTTTGTTGCCTCTTATTCTCGAGCTTCCGCTTTCCTTGCGGTGAACTAGTTTCCTTCCGGGCGGTACGTGAATTCAAATTTGACGTGGAACTCTTAGAACTCTTAGAATATCGGTATGCGAGTTAGTTAGTCGTTGCGCAACGACACTCCTTGGGAGACGCAAGAAAATCCTCATGGTCGCGGTTTATCCCTGGGGAAACTTAATCGCGATTGTTCCGCCCTCCTTTCCAAGACTGGAGTATCGTTGCCTCGAAGAGAATCGTCTATTTAGCGCGAAGAGAAGTTTCTTTGCTCATTAGAAAGACTACGAGCATCTTATGGTTGTCTGACGATGCTGATCTTCTTTCAGCTTGATTAGATTTGGACGTCTTCCATTTAAATTTTAGGTGCAAAGAGAGAAATTTAGTCAAGGGAGATTATTGTATTTGTGTCGTGTAAATTTGATTTTGTTATTCCGAGAGAATTGGAAATGTTTTATTTATCGTTTCAATCAGATTAAAATTAGGAAGAATTTGTGACGCTATCACTTCGAAGATATTGGCTCTCGATCAATGGATGAAGCATCATTAGAAACGCGAAATCTTGTCCTTTAAAACGCTTTTTTATTTATTTCGATACGACTTCCGGTTCCCGAGATATCATCGTGTAAAGAAAAGAGTATTTTTTGATCATTTACCTTAAATCCGATTAAACTGTATTAAAATGAGCAAAACTTTAAACTGCTATAACTCGGAAGATAATAACTTCCGGTTAACGGATAAAAGATCATTAGAAACGCGGAATCTTGCCCTTTAAAATGCCTTTTCACTTATCAGGATACGACTTCCGGTTCCCGAGATATCATCGTGTAAAGAAAAGAGTATTTTTTGATCATTTACCTTAAATCCGATTAAACCGTATTAAAATTAGCAAAACTTTAAACTGCTATAACTCGGAAGATAATAACTTCCGGTTAACGGATAAAAGATCATTAGAAGCGCGGAATCTTGCCCTTTGAAACGCCTTTTCACTTATCAAGATACGACTTCCGGTTCTTGAGATATCATCGTGTAAAGAAAAGAGTATTTTTTAATCATTTACGTTAAATCCGATTAAACCGTATTAAAATTAGCAAAACTTTAAACCGTTATAAGTCGGAAGATAATGACTTCCGGTTAACGGATGAAAGATCATTAGAAGCGCGAAACCTTACCCTTTAAAACCCTTTTTCACTTATCCCGATACGATTTCCGGTTCCCGAGATATCATCGTGTAAAGAAGAAAGTAATTTTTAATCATTCGCTATTTGCATCCTTGTCGCTTACTCGGATCTTTCGTTCGCTCCTCGTCTCACTGACCTATCCCAAATTCCAGACAAGTGCCAGACGCGATTCCTAGAAAAACATAGTACGCATGTAATGTAGGTCATGGTTTCATTCATAATCTTTAGCGCTATGTTAAGCGTTACGGACAACTTTAAATCCTTATATCTCGGCAACCAATTGAGATATCGGGAAAAAACAAAAAGCGATTTCAATGGCATGGTTTTCTCTATTTTCTGAATGGATTTTGATGATCAAATTTTTAATTTTTCCATATTTTTTTTTACATGAAAAATCGATGAATGTTTAAATATTATATGTTTTAACTGTATAAAAATTTGTAGTTTATTTATGATTCATCTGCAAAAATTCAAACATATCTTCGGACGATCTTAAAATAAATTTGTATTTAAATTTAGCACTTGTAAGTGTAAAAAATGATATACTGCAATTTTATTATCGCGTAGAGTCGATTATTTTATTCAGGATTTAAAGATTTATTTGTTTGAATGGGTCAAGCATGCAGTTATCCTCACGGTCGTTTTTCATCTGTCTTTTGGGCGACAGAAGCTTGACGGCGCGGAGAATTGGTATCCCTTCCAAGAACACGTTCTAAGAACACACTGGAATATCTCGTCACGTAGGTCCACTGATTCGAGGCGGCTAGAATTAAGGCAACTTGCGCTCCAAAGTTTGCCTCCTTTTTTCCTGATGGCCATCCAAACTTGAGACTGATTCCTGATTTCACGGTTTTTACCACGTAACACACGGATAACCATCATGAGATCTTCTTCAATATCCGCCAAGTTTCGCCTTGTTTTTTGCCTTCCATGGAGTCACGAGTTCGGTTTTACTCTTTTTATATTTGATTTTTCTATTCTAGTGGTTGCTTTCATATTTTCTCTTGATCTTTTAAATGTAATTTTCTTTCCTCTTACAATTCTTTAGTATTTGATTTTCTTCGTTATTTTTATCTCTCGTTGATTCTTTTATATTTTATTTCCTTTTATTTCTGATCTTTTTTTTTCTGTTTTTAATCCTTTTTTTAATTTATGTCAGGGAAGAAACACTTAATTAAAATGATAGGTAGTAAAGGTAAAATCACAAAAAGACGTGGTACTTTTACTTTTATAATGAAATATTAGGCTAAACTAAAATTTTTTTTAAATGCTAATTTCATGTATACGTATTGTAAAAATTTTTTAGAGAAAAATAAAAAATTGCAAATTAGTTTTTTTAGGATAATTATACAAAAATTACATTGTTATTTTGTTTGCAAATTTTATTTATAGAGCAGATATTCTATTCACTGATCTCGTTCATTAATTTTTCTATATTTCGCATGAATTACTTGATACAATTTTTTAATGAAACGTTAGCTTTTTATAGAAGCATTCGTTTCATACTTCATGAAAAGAATATCTGTACTTTAAAAAATTCAAAGAGGCATTCAAATTATTTTAATAATGAAGCGGTGAAATGATTTCAATTAAAAAATCGTACGAAAAAAAAAAATGTTTTCTCTTTGATTTCCGTATAATAAATTGATATTTTGCGATTTAGATTATTTTTTAACGTATGAAGTTGCTTCATGTAAAATTGGTACAACATATTTATAATTTATTTCCATTTAATTATACGTTATCGTTATTTGCGTTACAAGTGCGCAACCAAATTGAAACATTATTATTTTAATAAAATTTATAATACTCTGTTTGTATAAAATGTTTGCAATACCAGTCCAGTTTATTGTTCAAATTGTAAATAAATATCAGCAAATATGATTAAATATCGCAGAATTCTCGATATAAATATCGTTTTATGTTAATCCAACGGATAGTAACTAGCAAAAGTATTTACAGTTGGCGAAGTGCATCGTGCGCCTTCAACTCTTTAAACAATAATTCCGCAATTTTAATTTCGAACCTTTACGAACACAATCTCGTTCTCGCACAAATATTGTTTCATCGCAACACGTGTGCACTGCAAAAAGGAATACAACGATTCGTTCGGCCAACGAAAAACGTTCGTTACAACCCTTAAACTAAATTCTTGAAACACTTTTTTCTTGAAAAAATAATTTTTGACCCTGAATACATTTTCGTTAATGATAAATAAATTTAATTTGTTCATTTGATTTTACATCGAATTTTTCCAAGAAACTGTGTTCAAATGAAAATTTAGGGTCATGGAGGGTCACGAGATCATGGAATATAATAAATCTACGAATTTTTTTAATATATTAAATATTTAATCATATTTTATTAATACATTTTTAACAATTTAATACAACAATTTTTTACAATACAAAGATTTATTATATTAAACGCAACGAAACTTCGATTCCTCGTCGTATTTATCTTGCACGATACTTTCATCACCTTGACGATGATTTTACCGTCGATCCCGTATGCCACGTGAGTATCAGAGTGGTTTAATGAGCCATCCCGTTCCTCCAGTCTCGTCTACAGCCGTTTCTCTCGCCCTCCGCCCAACGACCTCGGATTTCCAACCCCCTCCTCCTCCTCTTCCCTTCGAAACTCTGTCCTCCACCCCTTCTCTCTTTCGCCGTTTCACGGCACCTGTGCTACCAGCCTTCGGTCCTGCACACCCTTCGCCACCCTCACAATTACGTAGCGCGTGCTCCGACTAGAGAAACATACACCACAACTAGCACCCCCACCACCAACCCCCCGGAGACAGAGACCGAGGGGTGGTCTCCTCCTTCCTCTTCCCCCTTTCGAAAGCATCGCCTCTTGCATTCACAACCGATTTTTTCCCCTTTCTTTCCACCCGATTTCTCTCTTTTTCGAATCCCTTTCGCAAACCTCGCCCTTTGCTCTTCCCTTCTTTTCGAATTTTCTCTCTTCGTATTCTTTCGTGTACCTTCACGATTTCGACTCTTCCTCGAAATCACAAAGTCCTCTTCATCTTATTCCGGCTATTAATTCCGGCTATATATACACTCTTCTTCCGCAGTTAATATTCTTCGTTTTCTTTTTTTACGACCGGTTTCTTTCCTTTTTTTTGTTAAGCTTTGTTCGAAACGTAGAACTTCCTTATGTTTTGAGTCTTTTCATAATTCTGTTTTCTCCTTTTTCTTTTTTTTTTCACGTTTTTCTCCCCTTAATCCTCTTCTCTTCAATATTTCAACTTCTTACCTTTTTCTTTTCTCTCTCTCTCAATCCTTCCCAGTTTCTTCTTCTTCTTTTTCTTTTTCTTGTCTTTTTCTGCTCCAATTCCGTTCTTTCAGCAGAATTGTCGTTTTTTTTTTTTTTTGTTACTGCTATTTATTGGGACTTTTTTCACTGTTATTAAACTGCATATTTTCCATTCTTTCGTTCTCGTTTCCCTTTTTAATCTTGCCCGCTCCCAATTGCCATTTTCAATTTCATTAAGTGTTATCTCGAGTGTTGCGTCTCTTGCGTTCCCAGCTGTAATCTTTTACAGCGGATAAAGTTAAGTTGTGCCACGTCTGTGTGATTTTGTACTCAATATGAATACGAAGAGTGAATCGTGCAACAGATCATTTTATTCCATTCTTCATAGAAGGCTTACAACGTGGCTTAGAGAAGATTTTTTATCAATACTTTCTTTTCTAAAAATTTTTAAAGTCATCTACATTAAGATATTTTTTTTTGAAAATGAGATTTATTACAGCTTATTTTATTTATTAATTTACGATTATATTTTGTTATTGTTATTTAGGATCATGTTGCACGATCATCTCGATTAGTATCATTTAAAATTTTATTCGTCGCAAGTACTTCATGACGTCATTTTTTTGTTCAGTAAAATTTCAATTCCACTTTCAATCATTTTATGTATAACATTTCGTTGGATTAAAAAAAACATTCCTGAGTTTCCTTTGATGAAAATATCGTTCAAAATCGTACCTTTATGATACAAAAAATTTTGTTCAATTCAATAATATTTTCTCTTCTTCGATAAATTTTTAAAAATCAATGAAAACTTTTAAATGTGTTTCGATATTTTAGTTAGGAAAAGAATGATAAAATATATCCCTTAAAAATCACTAGAATCTTACAAGATCGTAGCCACGAGAATAGTTCAGATAATTCATTTTGTGTGCAACGATAATAATTATTCTCGTATTATGTCATCGTGTTAGATCACGCTAGATTTTCATTTTGTAAAATGAAACCTTTCGAGGCCGAAGAATCGATAATTCCTGAAGAAGCTAATAGGTTGCCCCCTGATAAGAGGGTCACAGCGACGATCCGGCTCGAATTCTGGAATTTTGACGTAGTGACTCGGATGAAAACTTGAGATTTGACTTGGAAAACCGACGAAACTGCAGTTTGCAGAAGCTTAACTTGCACGCTGAAATTCGAAACTTTACCTTTGAGGAAAGCATGAATCGGTATTAACTTGAGTGCACCGCGGCTGTTTATCAAATATAAACTGGCCAATATTATCGCGTATGATAAAGTTCCTTCTATATTGGCTGTGTTTGTGGATGACTAACATCATTTCGCGATAAGTGGAAATTTTCTTCTGATCGATACACGGAATGTATCGAATCATCGGGGTGGAATAATTTTTAAAACGTTCATTTTTAATGATAATAGTTTATTTTTATTTAAATTAACAATTTTTTTCTTGAGACATTTTCTTGATACAAGCCATAGAGTGATCTGATAATTTGCAATGATTGATCTTCCTTTTTTATATAAATTCGTCATTATATAATTTTGAATACAAAGATTGGTAAAATTTATACATTCCTTTAGCATTCAAAATTTATAATGATATCAACACATGTAGAGGGGCCAAAGGAAAATCTGAGGTGTTTTAATAATAAGCTAAGTTGCCGTTGTAAAATCACGTCTTTTCATAAGCTAATAGTAAATTTCCTTTGCCGTAACCATTTTACGAGATAGCCGAGTAAGGAAACAGTATGAAATCGGATTTAAAATTCTTATTCACACCCCTCTTTATAATTAATTGAATCGGTTAATTCGAAATGTCGAAATTTTAATAAAAAAATCTCTTAACAAATAATTCATTAATAAAAAAAATCTTCTTTCACTTCTTACTTTTTAATTTAAAAATTTATCCCATCGAAATATCCCACTATATTATTGCTATTATGATAATACACAGTTTATAACTTACGTTATAATAGGGATAATAATAAAAAACCAAAAACTGGTATATAAAACATTTTTTTTGTTCTTTTTCCTTTCGAGATGATATAAATTTAATATAATTTTTATAATCTTCGTTATTCGTTATTTCCTTCGGAATAATGAAATCAATGTTAGCAGCAGTTACAAGATTCTTCGCTTAGCTGTTGCACCTCGCGTGTTCAACCCTACCGCGATTAATTCATTTATACGCTTCTCGTTTAATAATTAGCGCCGGCTTGAACTTCTATCCATAAATGCAGAGTGGAACACAGTGTTCCCGGCTTCCCGGCTAACTTTTGTAATCACTTTAAGTGCAGTCGCGTACGACTTGATGAGAATTCGAGCGAATGAAACGAACACGAAAATCCGTGGCAGTTAGAATTCTGATGCTCTCGCTCGAAAATCGCGCCGTTTAGGAAATTGATACCGATTCGTTCCTTCGTTTTTCGATGAAAATTGGTTACAGATTGGTCACAGCCGTTGCGAATAATCGGACAAGAATTAATTCGTAAGATGTGCAATTCGAAAATTAAACTTTCGTTTTGAAATTAGTGAGATTGATAAAATATATATATTTAATATATTTTGAAAAATCTATCAAATATATTTTTGATAAATGTCAAAGTATTGCTTCATTCGATCTTCTTTTAAAATTATGCAGCAGATTATGAGTTCTTTCTTTGTATAATTCTTTTTATATTGATTTTAAATATTTTTTAAAATCAATATAATTTTTTAATTCGCACGAAACTTATTATCAATTGATCGTATCATATTTCTACACTATTATCCACCTCGTCAAACTTTTTCAGGATGCGGAACGGAATTTTTTTGAATATTATCTTGACAATAACACATAGAAGATTTCCATAGAGCGGGGAAACTAATAACAGAGCAATTACAACAAGTTTTTATCGCGTCGTCAAATATTCAATGCACGCTTTTCGATGAAAACGTTGGGTAAAATAAAACTTTCATCCGTCCGCTTATTCCGAGGCCATTTTCTGGTGCCTACGCAATTTTTGAACGTACTCGAAAAGCACTTTTCGCTTCGATTGAATGTCGTGCAACTCGTTTCGTATTGTTTTTTATCCTTTCTTCCGCGTTCTCCAACATATTTTACACTTCGATATATAGATTTTTCAAATTGAAACAATTTTGATAACAAATATCGAGAACGAATTTTAATTTCAACAAATTATTCCTCTAATACCTATATATATATATTTCAATTTGTTGAACGTATTTCTTTTTTTCATACGAAAATTATAAATTCCTTTTTTATTAACCTCGATCAAATTTATTACACGAGTTTTTTATTACAATTAATTTATTATTTCACAAAATAATCATCAACAAATATACTCATATACAAACTATTTTTAACTAAGAGCTTCGAATACAATATTCGAGAACAATATTCAAGAAACAACAATTTTGCGTGAACCAATCTCGAATCATCTACGTATATGATTATGTCGCGAAATAGCCAGTCTAATGAATCGAACGTCCAAACGAATGCCGCCTCTGTCGCCCGTCGTTCGATGAAATATTTAGGGCCAGAATTCGATCGAGAATTCGTATATACGTAACAAAATGTATATAACGCAATCCATTTCCATTTGTACACTTGATTAGAATATCGACGCGGTGGTGCGCGTGGGGGATGATTCGCTTTCGCATGGTGACATCAGGCCAATCCGCGTATCGGTTGGCGGTATCGTTCGTTTGGACGGCTCGTTGAAACACGAGCAATGTGTAAGCACACTGTTTAATATTAACGCTGGTTACGCGTGCATTATGTCGCCGGATATTTACATCGCGGATCACTCGTGTGCAACGCTTTTATTATTTATAATAAAACGGGGGGGGAAGAGCAAATATTTTTCGCGTTTCTCGAACTAATTTTAAGCGTTCTGTTTACGAGATCCGGAAAAGGGGGAAGGGAGAGGAGCTTTGGGTCAATAATTGATGAACAGACGCGCGGTAAGGGTTATTTGTTACGATATGGAGTGGAGGGTGCTTAAAATATCTTATTACAAGATCGGTAACTTAAATATCCACGATACCAGGATGTTGGAATTTTTGAGAAATATTAAGCTTTTCCTTTATTTAATCTATGTATCTTGATTATATATATAGCTAAATTTCGACGAGAATATATTCGTTTTATGAAACGATATTCAACGATTTTTAGAAAGAATTAAGTTCTTTTTATCCCCGATAAAAATAATTCTAATAGAACATAATCATCGGATCAGGAGGTTTTTATTTTTATTTGTATTTAGAAACTGCATACGAGAGATTTGATCGTCATTCCCTTTTTTCTTTTCTTCTTCAAATTATCTCGAATATATTCAAATCCAAAAATGGGATTCCTCGAATCACCTCTCTCCCCGAATTAACCGATAAGAATTGTTAAAAAAGAACTCGACTCGAAATTGAATTGTCACCTAGCTCCCTCGTTTGAAATTTATGAAGTGAAATAAAGTTAGCAGCTCCGATTTGCCATCGGTCAACGAGGGGCAAACAGGGGAGAAAAGTATGATCCTTCTCTCCACTTACTTCGATTTCACTACCAAATGCGAGAAAATATATACCTTTGCCTCGATGCACATATCATCACCCCCTTTCCTCCTCGTCGCTTATTTTTCCTCGGGAGTGGAGGAACGAGACGAGGAAGGATCGAAGTTGGAAACAAGGAGGCAGTGGGGGTAGTTGTCGAGAAAATGAGGAGGGAGGAGGGACTTTTGAACCTCGATGGCGCACCATAATGTATCATTTCACCGATGATCCGATCGATGAGTTACGGAGTTTTCGAGGAGTGGATTTACGGTGGTGCGTGGAAGTTAACCGCTGATCCGGCTCCAAGTGGTGGAATTCACTCTTGCACTTTCGAACGCCATAATTCACGATGGGATATCTCGGATTCTGGGAGGTTATGGAATAATCTACTAGGATTTTCCTTTTTTTCCACCATCCCTTTCTCTTCCCTTTCCCATTTAAACCATCCATCGATTTGATATCTTTGGATTCTTTTAAATTTTTTCGTCTCGAAGATTTTTATTAGATTTCTGATTTTAGATCGGTTTGTAAATATAAGATATATTTTAGAATTTTTTAAAATTTCACTTCTGGTAGTTTTAATATTTGGATACAGAATTAGAATCGCTTAATATTTCAAAGATTTTTCAGTTAAATTGAGGAATGAAGATCAGCAACTCGGATTAGATCATTAATTTCATTTCTAATCAAACATTAGAAAGAATCAAGCTCCTATTATCAACTTACCAATTCCTCCTTCTCTTTCTTAAAAAAATAAATAGATAAATAAAAAAAGTATTTTTTCCTGACTTGATCCACGAGGTCTCGAAACGCGCGATATCAGACTCTCGCCGATCAGATATCGGTCTCTCGAAGCAGATTTAAATCAATCAATCAAACACACTCGTACACAAGGGAGAGGGGGGGTGGTGGATGGGTCGCGGCTCTCAGAAAATCCCGGCGTTAAATTTCAACCGCGCAAATGGTAAACATTTCCAGGAGCTGGCTGCCTCTCTCGTAAAACCGATCGACCTCGTTACAAATCATCCCTCTCCTCCTCTAGCCTCGAGTCGTCCCTCTCCCCAGTGCGGGAGGACGGATAAACGCGCAAACACTCTTCTCCCGCTGTGTTCGTTCCCTACTTTTCCATCTCTATTTTCCCCCTCCCTTCCTGTTTCTTTCTTCCTTTCTTTTTTCCTTCTTCTTCCTCCTCCCTTCCCTCCTCTTGTTGCCTCCGGTTTTTTGCGGCCAAGGCGTTAAACCGGGCGACTATTAAAACCGCACCGGTTGCCAATTTCAGGCGAACGGCCATATTTCGGTGTCGAAACGTCGAAAAGGAATTCATGGCCACCGTTACCCAGCCAGGACACCGTGAATTAAAGCTCTCGCCTCTCGGCAAATGGACGAG
>NW_006263632.1:123815-128255 GCF_000469605.1 Apis dorsata | reverse complement strand
GGAAGAAGCGCGTCGTCGCTATTTTCTCTCGTTTGTGAAAAAAAAAGAAGAGAGAGAGAGAGAGAAAGGGGGATGCTCGTTCCATCGAGCACTTAGCGAATGATTTTTAAATTGAATCACGTTTTTTTCGCCTGGCTGAAAATCCGCTCTCCGTCTCGTTTCTCTGTATCCTCCCCTTCTGTCGTTGTTTCGTCAGATTCGGGAAAAAGAGGTGGCGGAGGAAAAACGGGGGAGTCGGAACAACTCGTCCGGTGGTTTTCTTCGATGAAGCAAGAAACTCTCTGGTTTCTCGCGAGGGGCCAATTACTCTCGATTGTTTGGCCTGGATGTCTTTTGTTTAGGTGTAAATGTAAAAAAAGGATAGACGCGCTCTCTGTTTTCTGCGCTGTGAACAAGTAAAGGTTTTTGAATTATTCTGTTTGAAATTTGTTCGTTCTTCTGATATCAATCAATGGTTTCTTTAGGTTCTCTGATCGTTAAATTTCTTATTATTTCATGGATTTTAATATCAAGTAGTGTTGGATATAGTTTTTATAAATATGAATAAAAAGGAGCAGTCAGTCTGTTAAATTTGTATATATTTTATATCGGATTTAGATGTGTAAAAATTTTGAAGCGTTTGGAAGATCGAATAAATTCATCATATATGATAAAGTGTTCTTGTTATTTGTCGTATAAGTACGCGGAGTTCAAGTAAACTTTAATAAATTATTTCTAATTGTAATATCGGGAGGAACTATAAAGATGAATTTTCTTCGTTTTAATGGCAGAAAGTTTTAATAGAAGATCAAGTTTCTTAAAAACGGTAAAAACTTCTTAAAACTTTAAGATATAATTTATTAATAGAAAAGGACAATAAAAAATAATGTATGATTACACGTTAGAGAAGAAAGTTGGAGTAAACTCGAGGAAAATTGTTTCTAATCGAAATATCGAAAATAACTGTAAAGATGAAGTTTCTCTCGTTTAAAACAAAGTACAAGTTTCGCGAAACGGTTGAAACTTCCATTTAAAACTTGAAGATGTACAATTTCCTGATCAAAGGAAGTAATTAAAAATAATATACGAATTCATGTTTTAGAAAAAGTTCAAATAAAATTCGGAAAGTTAAATTCTTAAGTTGAAACGTTAAAAAATGATCAAACTCTCTCTCTCTCTCTCTTTCAAAATCAAGTTTCATACAAACAATTGTATTCCATTTTTAGAAATTTCGAAACGTATAATTTACCTATCGAGCGATATAATTGAAAACAATATATGAATTATAGAACAAAGTTCAAGTGAAAATAAAAAAGAGAAAATATTTACAGATCAAAGTTTCTCGAAAACAATTAGTTTTTTCGTTGAACTTTTATATTCTTTTTTTTCCAAAACTTCAAAATTTGAAGATAAGCGAAGAAAAGAAAGTACAATTGAAAATAAAAACTGTGTAAACATTCATTTATATTATACCTTTTAAATGTTCGCGAATCAGGTAATACTTTTTTTTATCCGCAAAATTGACTTTGCTTAATTTTTAAATACTCGTTTCTTTGTCTTGTCAATGGTGGAAAACTTGATTCCCGACTTGAGTTGTTCAAGAAATTTGACGCCGCCAAGTTTTCACCGACACTTGGTTTGTCAGACAGCAATTTAGATTAAAAGGAATAATTACAACGGCTATTTTGCACGGAACTTCACGTGCTCGTAAATCTGCTCGCTCACTTCTCACGACCGAGAGATTTTACCGAGAGAACTTCCGTGCACCGATAAAACGAAAGCAAATTAAGACACGTTGCTTACCAGACAAAAATGAAATAATAAGAGTTAAGGGGAAGTGGAAAATTAAGTTGCCTTTGAGCAAGTGTAAAATTCATAAAATAAGGAAAATACCATGGACAAATGGGTTTTCTTAATAAATAAGATGGGGAAATTAATTCTACGTCCTTGAGCAAAGTCCATAATGATGTTATCAAGATACTTTCATAATAAGCTATGGTTACTTTAATTAAAATCACAGCATGATAAACATCGTATAATTAAAACTTATTATTTAAATTTAATTACAAATTTTACAAGTTTTTATAGTAAAAATTAATAATCGAGATACATAGAGAGAGCATCTTTGAAAATATTCGAATAAAAATTATGAAACTTCTTTTTATCTCTAAGTAATATTTTCACGATTTCTGGAATTAAACCTGTCATTTATTAAAATTAAAAAAAAAAAAGGAAAAACTAAGAGCACCGTTATTAAAGTTCGAATTCGAATAAAAAAATCAACAATAATTGCAAAAGGTATAATTCACTTTCTAAATAAGAAGAACGAATTTAATCTGTTTAACGATCGGCTCGTAATCGAGGTGGATACCGGAAGGGTGAAGTTTAAGCGAGCCATAAGCGTTGTCTGACTAAATCGGGGGCAATCTTATTTCCATCCTGCTCGAGAATAGTTCTGGTTGTACGTACGTCGATTTAGTGTCTTCGACGGGAAGTTTCCAGATGCTTTTAGTGGCCTTGGTTGGCGTGCATACTTCCGGCCTGCCGGTTGGCTTACGGGGTTCCCTTCCTATGCCAGTTAAGCGGATGTCTTGAAGGTTCGAGGACTCGACAGCTTGCGGGCTAAGTGGTTGTAATACCTTTAACCGGAATATGTTCCAACTTCTGCTGGAAAACATAGAATCAGAAATCTCGAACCGTTTTGTAAAGCTCTTTGAAGATAAAGAATGTTGAATTTCGATGATAAGATCTTCATTGTTCTCACAGCGTTAAATGCAAAGAATGTAGAATAGGGATGATGATTAGAATTAAAGGATTCATTGGAATTGCCTATTTTCCTTTTTCGTTCGTGTATCTTCTTTTCTTTATCCTGATCTGTTCTTATTTTTTCATATTTTGTATTTGGAAACTTTTTCTATTCGAATTTGTTTTATAATTTTTTAAGAAGGAATTAAAGGGGGGAGTATTTAAAAATCGAATAGGAAATCAGCGATAAATTATATGAAAAGTTTCTTTTGTTTAAAAGTGAATAAAGTTTTCAGAGTTGTTTTTTTTCTTAATTATTTAATTATTTTTATTTTTGTATCAAATTGAAATTAATACACGAAATAGAGTAAAGTGAAAAAAAGCGAAGGATTCGACGAGTTTAAGCGATTGTAAAGAGTACTTAACCAGAATGTAATCCTACTTACCGCATTGCCAGAAAACTCGTCTCGAGTTGTATAACAGTTTACCCTGGTACTTTGAAATTTTCTGCCGGACCAAGTCGGGTTTACGAAGTAAATTGAAACTAATTGCGCTTGTCAGCATTTAACGTTTACTTTGACTACTTGGAATCTAATGAAACCGATGAGATACGTTTATCTTGTTCATTGTAATTTGCTAAAAATTTAATAATCAATCTAAAAATATCTTCGTTCCTTGATTATCAACAAATTTAACTTCTTACTTCTCATAAATTTTAAATTAAATATGTTTCGTTCAAATAAAGAAATAATTCGTTTATTTCTTAATTATTCATATTCATTTTTTTAAAGATTAATATATAAAATTCTTGTAATAAATTGAAATGTTTTTTATATGAGTATTTTTAAACTCATTGTTTAATTCATGGAATTTCCATGAATTATAAATATTCCATGATATGATAAGTTAAACGTTCCATTAATATTTTATCATTAATTATTTTACAAATTTGAACGTGAAAAGGAGATACAAACCTGACAAATTAGAATCTTTTTAACAAATGGAATTCCCGTTATTGAAATTTATTGATTTTAAATGCAACGATTCACTTCTCTCTTTATATAAATGTATCAAATATTTAATTATACAAAATAATAAATTACATCATTATTATTTTATTTAATTTAAACATTCTCTCTTTAATTTATATTCAACGTAATATATCTCCAAATATATATCTCGAGAAATATTGAGATATTCGTTTCAGATGAATAAGTTATGCCACTTCACAAACAAAAGGAATCGTTGTGCAAATATCTCGACGAGATATTTAATCAACGATGTTTGCC
Source organism: Apis dorsata (assembly GCF_000469605.1). Classification (NCBI taxonomy): domain Eukaryota; kingdom Metazoa; phylum Arthropoda; class Insecta; order Hymenoptera; family Apidae; genus Apis; species Apis dorsata. The sequence continues at coordinate 124,242 of NW_006263632.1, read as the reverse complement.
GAAAAGATTTCTTTATTGCATCAACTTGAAACTAGAGAGTTACTTCAAACATTCTTAGATGATTAAGAACGTTTTATGATGCACGAAGGTTGTGCAATAGTGGGAAAGAAAAAAAAAAAATTGAAAAGGGAATTCATCCAAATATAGAACCTTCCATTTCATTTAATATTTTATATCAAACTTCTCTTGAATTCGTTCCCTTTCGAAAACAATTTCTTAGCCAAATTTGATTTAATTCTATCCCACGTTGTACACATTGATCAAAATATATCCAAGACACTCAAACATAATATTTTATCATTTTTCAGCAAATTTCTTTTAAAACTTCTATTGAATTTTTTCTCCCCTTGAACAAAACAATTTCTACGATTTCTTAGCCAAATTTAATTTTATTCTATTTCATACAGATATCTTATTCTATCTCAAA
>NW_006263632.1:122185-123685 GCF_000469605.1 Apis dorsata | reverse complement strand
TCCAAGATAATATCTTATAACTTCTTACCTTTTTTTTTTTTTTAAATTTCTCTTGGCTCGTATTAACGCGAATTTATGCATTATAATACTTTTGAGGATAGTTTTACGAATATCTTCATAAATTTGGGAAGATATTCAGGATATGGTATCAGCGGAAAGCAATGATCTAACTTAGGTATCTGTTAAATCGTAAGACCAAACGGTCGTTCCATATATTTCGACGATGTGCTCGAATATTTTCCAAGTTCGCCCACAGACAAGGATGTACAAGATGAAATTGGTGGAACTTAACCGATTCTCTTCTCGGTTTTACCTCTTTACTACCATTGTGTAGATCCCAGACGTGTTTACGCAAATGCGGTGAAGTATTGCTTTCCCTCGAAGAACTAGATTTATTCGATGGGAGAACAAAGAAACTAGCATGGACAGTGAAGAGTGAAATGTGAAAATTAAAATGTATCATATAATTATACATTTTAATAGCAATTATGAAGAAAGAATAACATTTGTTGTGTTATTTTTTTAATGGATAAATAATAATAAGTAATATAAATTCAAATTTTGTTTATAAATATCAACAATTATTTAGATCAAAATTATTCAAAGTAAAATGTTAAATAAGAAAGTAAAAAAAAATCATGAAGTATAAATTAACTATTTAATATGTAAATTAAACATTTTTCTCTTCGTGTTCGATTAAATTTATTTTGCAATTGTTTCATAAATGACAAATTAAGATTAATTTTTTCTAATGCTTTCTATTTAATTGCCTTATATATATAAAATAAAATCACGTATTTTCTATTTTTAGTCAGAACGCAATCAATCAAAACACATTCGAGCAAGAAACAGAGACAAACAGGAAGGAAAAAGGGCTTTTCCGAGTTATTTAACGGTATAAAGAGGTGCATCGAAACAGCAATGCAATCAGATGATAAATCACAAAAATGAACGACCATAATAAATCTCACTTACACGATTAATAGGTAAAACGCATCAGCCAGAAAATGGAGGTGTCCCAATCGAATTTTCCTCATTGCATTTTTATTCATATCCTGTTAACTTTATTCCCTATAAAATATCCCAAAAAATAATTCCGAAAAAGTAATTGTACCGTCAACAATAATCAAGTGCGTAAATCTGAAAAAAATTGCAATCAAAATTGGCTAACTTTTATTTACATTTTTATAAATAAATTTGGATTGCTGAATCTATTTGGACACGAATAAAATTTCGTTTGAATATCATTATTACTTTTAAAAATTGTGTAACAATTAAATTTATTGGATAATAGAGTAAAAATATTAATAAATCGTTCAATACTTTTAAAAAGCTCAGAACGTTATGCAAATTTGAAAAAAAAATTTTACTACAATTCCAAGAAATTAAAAATTATCTCTCGTCAATTTTAAAACTATTATAAAGAACAAGTACATGCTTAATAACTGAAAAACCAAATCGAGCATTCTTTCATCGTTATAAATATATAAAATTATCATA
>NW_006263632.1:111418-121966 GCF_000469605.1 Apis dorsata | reverse complement strand
AAAAAAAAAAAAAAAAAAAAATTCAACACAAATTAAGTTCACGAGCGGAAGCAGTAAATATCGATGAAAGATCGAGAAAAATTCTTCCGATAATTTTGGATAGAATGGTTTATGACAACCTGTATGACGATTAAATGGAATGGAACATGGGCTGTGTCATAGCGCAGAGAAGAACGCTCACTGGAAGGGTCAGTTTGTGGGTTAAGTGGTCGTATTACGTTCAAGCCTGGGACGTGGTTGAACTTTCCCCATATGGGGACGAAGAGGGACGATTTAGCTGTCTCTGGGAGGATGTTAGGGCTGTGAAGTTATTCTAAAGTTTGTTCTAACGTTGGTTATTATACAAGTTAATGTCGCTTAATTTCTTTCCGTGGAAATAGAATGTTAATTTAATCCTGTACAGTTAATGAATTGAAAATCCTTTAAGATATTATCATAAAATACCATTATAAATAAAATACCATTATAATTCCGGTGTATGAAAGATAAATGTTATTGGAGAAAGGATTAGAGATGGAATTTTTTATTTAACTTTATCATTATTTATAGAGAAACTGCTTATTAAGAAAGAATAGCATTTATGAATATTAAATTTGTTAAGGAAACATTATAACATTATAATAAAATCATGTTTATTATACGAGTATTACATTAATCTTTGAGGAAGTTGCTTAATAATAATCAAGAATATTCTCGAAAATCGCTTCCCTCTTCATCACACATTTAACAATTTCAAAAAGGAATTCATAATTTCTTCTTCAGTTTGCGCTCATGAATATATAAATTCTCATGAAATAATAAAACCGAGAAATATCAATTAACATTTCATGGAAAAATAACAAAGACAAGGTTCAAGATATCGAGCTTTCTAACTGGAACGTCTAGCTCTTATGGAAGGAAGGAGAGCATGATTCCCAGTATTTCCGCTCATAAGTCTGTTACCTCATACATCGGCTCCCTCGTGATATGTGTTCACGAAGCTCGCGAGAGGAAGAAACATGCACGAGAGCACGAAGGGGGTCGATCCTGACGCGAGCTATAGTTCTTCGAATCAGACAGCCGGTCAAAGAAGGAGAAGAAGGTCACGGAAAAAGGAAGCGATAGGAAGAGGAAGAGGAAGAAGAAGAGGAGACGCAGGCAGAGCCAGACTGGACGGCGCTGGTCTCGTCGCTCGCGTGGTAAACAAAGCTGTAACTCTCCTCTCGCGGAGAGGAATCAATGGTTGGTAGCGAGCTCTTCGAGGTACAAACTCGCGGAGGAAGAAACCCTCTCGGAGGCATCCATCTTAGTTTTGGCGTAACGTGCATGCTGATGCACTCGTGGGGAATGCTGTCACAGAATGGTAATTTTTTCTCTCTTTCCTTCTTCGCTTGATTTTCCATATTTTTCTTATTCCATTTGATCCCAACAACGAGAGATATAAGGATACGGTCGATATGCTTGCTTTCAGATCTTTTATAATAATTATTGTATTTATTAAAGTCGTGATATCGTGTATTAAAATGTATATGAGAGAGTAATGGAATATAAAAATAGATTAGAATTTTATTAAAGTATTGAAGATTCTGTTTTTGCTCGGTTAAAAAAATATAATAGATATGGAAAGTTGTTAGAGGCGTTCTTCTAGAAGAAAAATCATCGAGTTTACAGTCGAGTTTTTTAAAAGTTTTTTTAAAGATAAAAGCAATGATTCACAGCAGCAGTGATTTTCTAAGAAATTAATGATTCGTGAAAACTTCGAGCTGCGAATGCTTAGCATTTCGTGGATCGTCTGCCACAAATCTCTTCTCAGACATCTATCTTACTTGCTGCAAACAGTTGACGTTTTTGATACACGAACGCAGACAAAACGAACCATGAAAGATCGGATTGTTGGTAGTTTGGATCATTTTTCTTAAGATTTCGACTGTAGAATACATTTACGATTGTTTCTCTAAAAATTGACAATATTATTTATTTCTTTAACAATATGTTTCTTTTGTTGATAAATGTTAAATTAATTTTCAATATAATATACATTATTTTATATTATATATCAAACAACTGTGTGAAAAATATAATATAAAAAATTTGTATTGCAATAGCATTTCAAATAACAAGATAGTGAAAAAATCTGTAACAATTTTAAAGAATCATGTTTCTCTCAATTGGGATCAATTGAGAGAAACATGATATATTTGAACGAATAAATTCAGGCAAAATACAGATTGATATAATATTACAATAAAAAGAAAAAAGAAAAAGAATACAACATAGCATAAAAAAAAGAAGGAAGGTAAAATAGGGAAAAAATAGGAGAAACAAAAATTTTAACAAATCAATTGACGTTCCGATAAAATCTGGAACAGTGGATTCAACTGTACAATTCAGCTGTAGCTTTCGACGTCCGTTTTACATTCCATTCAGAGATAGAAGAGCAACATTCGATTTAACAAGTCGCCCGGGTCCTTTCGGCATTTTGTGGTTGTTTGAGCGATGACGACGAGGTGAAAACCACCGAGGGAGAACCTGTGGAACACTTGGCACCGTACACTGAGGTCAATCGCTCGTGACGAAGGTTTTACAAGGGTGGGAAACAAGGGTGGCGAGACTATTTCAGTAACCATGGTTAAGCCCTCAAAGGTGGTTAAGTCGAGCTGAAGGTTGTGTTTAGTGGTTCTTCTATGATACGATGTTTGATTCCAAATAGACGATTCCCAAAATGAGATAATTATATTTTATAATTATTATAGAAATTGTTTTTTTTTACATAATTATTATTTATATCCTTTTAAAATTAATTATATCTAATATTTAATTAAAATTTGCAATTATATTTTTATCTCATTTTGATTGATCAGTAAAAATATTGTAATTATAATTTATATATATATATATATATTCTCTCATTAGGCAGTATATATTTTTTAATATAATTTAATTTTTTTTTTTCACGGATTAAACTCATTGCAAATTTGGTAAATTATTTTTTTTCATCAATTTTCATGTATATATATGTATATATACGTTGAAAAAAAAGAGAAATTATTAAAAAAATTATATGATTATATTTTTAATTTATTACATTAATTTTCTCACCATATTGCTGGCACTTACGCGCCACCTCTTAGGTGAAGGCGGTATTAATTAATAATTGCGCATTGCGCATCGTTTCGCGCCAATAAATCGACGCCATTAGAACACTATACGTTACGCGGTACGTGCACGCAGTGAAAAGTTCGTTCGCATTTTCATTTTACAAAGGCAAACGTGTGTAAATTGAATATTGTGAAACAAATAAGCGTTAGAATAGTCATCAGTGCGAATAATATTATTTCAATAACATTAAATTTATCAGTGATTCAGTGTTATTCGGTGTGAGCTGCGAAACATAACCAACGAAAATGAGACGCAATAGGACGATTGCTCACGATCATCGAAAATTTATAGAAGTTTTCAATGCAAAAAGAAAAGAAAATGCAGCTACTTATTATTGGTAAGCAGAAATAAACAAAATTCGATTATTATTAGTTGTCTTAGTATTAGATTCTTAGATTGTTAGGTGGCCGTCTCAGATTCCCGCCAAAATGAGATAGGTACAGCTAATTTTACACAAATTATTTTAAAAAAAGCAATTATGCGACGTATAATTATACTTAAAAGACAAATTTCAAGTTTTTTATAAAAACGTATGCGTTATATTTTGACATTTTTTGTCCGAAAAATTCTCGTTTCGTATTAACACAATAACGTGCTTTCATGCAATCTAGCGAATAGAAATGCTTAGTATCGATCAGAATATTGTTTCTTTAAAAGACAAATACCCGTTGTTCGTCTATGCTAGAGAAAAATGCTGGGTAGATTTTTCGTAGGTAAATGCGCAATTGCTTTGACGCCGGGTGTCTCGACGCGAATCGTAAAAGAAACATAACCTCTGTTATGGTGATATTCGGCTTGAATAAATGGAAGTGAAAATTCTGTCGTTGAATAGGAAAAACGTAGATAAAAAGTCAGATTGTCGTGTATCGGTATTAATTTGGTATTGATTACGATTATATTTGTAAAATTTATAAGTAGATTACAGATCTTTATATAGCTCTACATATTCTATTATCTTCAAATATAATTAATATATAAAATAATTATTGTATTAAAATATATATAATGTACACATAAATATTATTTAGAATTCTTTTATGAATTGCATTATTTATATATTATGTTAATTGCAACTTTTTGTTACAAGAAATCTTTTATTTTATATTTACTTGGTATTTAACAATAGTTTCTCATTCAAAAAATTTAATACATTTTACTTACTATTACAAATAAGTTTAATAGTTGCTACAAAAGTAAACTATTAAATGAACTATTAAACTATTAGTAGAACTATTAAACTAGTAAACTATTAGATTGAAAGCATTTTACTCTTTCAATTACTTGGAAAATAGAATTGTGTATTGTTCACACTATCAACTACATTAAGGTTGTTTCATCAAAGATGGACAATAGCTTGGATGTTCAAAGGTTGCTTCCACGTGATTGAAATTTCGTTTTACACGATTTGAGGTCAACCGACTTAGTCAGTCGGTCAGAAGTTGCTTTATGTTAAGCTTTATTGATCGTGAAGAGATAATCCTGATTGTTCCTTTTTGAATTGCTATAGAAGTTTAATGGATAAGATAAGTTTCTGGTAGATATTAGGGATTTCTATTCTGATAGAAGATAAAGATTTAATCAATGTTTAGAAAATGTTTGGAAAGATTTTTATTCAGAATATGTCATTGTTAGAACTGTGATTGTATAAGAATTCTCAAAATTTTTTATATAAAAAAAATCCCTTTTATTATTTGAGATAAAGAAATAGAATCCTAAATTTCATAATTTGCATAACCAATAACATTTGTTTTCAGGAGAATAATTAGTATATAGCGATATTGACTTAACTTTAAAAAAGTTACATTTTTATTGCTTAATTTCAAATTGTTTATAATAATATTTTTACTCTAATTAAGCAATAAAAGTAGTCGAACACAACCTTTTGGCTAAATTATCGTTATCCGCAAATTTATCATCGCGTAATTTGATTCGCGTTTCGTTGTGAAACTCAGCAGAGTTTCATCGAAAGTTGGAGAAAATTGAACTGTAACTTTGTGTGCAAGCATAGCGGCTTTTCTACGAGAACTGAGAACGATTGAAGCTTTGCACGGTCAAGGGAAAATTTAAGGAATTAAAAACTCAATATATCTGAACACGCGTAATTTCCCAAGCTATTAATTGATCCATTTTAATTACGAAATTCACAACTACATGATTCGAGATACAAAAGTTCTTATACAATATATTAGTTAACATTTTCGTACATTAATTATACGATAGTATTTTTTATTTTAAAGTATTTCTCTCTTTTTCTCAAACAAGATTTTTTCTCAAAATCATTTTTCCTACAACCCTTTAAAATTATTTCCTTTCACGTTTCTTTAAATAGGAATAATTAAATAAATTTCTTACAAGGAATAACTAATCATTCCATCGTTTATATCGTTTTACAAAGTAGACGAAACAGGAAAGAAGAAGCATTAGTTATCCAGAGGAAAGATTGAACAAAGTTAAAACTACTGTTCCTCCTGTATTTCTTTCTCTTCCTTTCATTCTTTTATTTCTGATCGTAAAGACCGAACCGGTTAGCGAAGACTTATCGCGAGGGGTGTCGCAGCGTAAAAGCATATCAGCCTATTTTTCTGTCGTAAGAAGGTGGCGTTGCGAGAATACCGGAAGTTAACAACGTCATGTACACGCGCGAAACAAGTCTTCTTATTTCTCCAGGGACGATCTCCAGAAAGATTCCTCTTTTCTCGTTCTTGCGCGATAACTTTTCTCCTTTTAACGGGTCGTTCTCTCTCTGTCATCCGCTTTCTTTTCTTTCTTCTGTATTGATCAGAAGTCCGCGAATGGGCCCTCGTGATCGGAATTCAATCAGTTTCTTACAGAGTGACCGTCGGCGATAAATGAATTCTATCGAATTCCGATGAAATTTTGAAAGTGTAACAGTATTGTTTCCTTTGACTCGAAATTCCATTTCCTTTTCCTTCGTGATAAAAATTAATCTTCGTGTGAAAATAGGATTGTATACATAGCATATGTTTATGTCTATAATTGACCGTGGTCCTGTATTTATTTATTTTTATTCTTTGCTATCTATATCGGAGATTACACGTACAAATAGTATACATTGCTCGGATTGGACATTGTTATGAAAATTATTTAATATTCCATTTGCTTTAATTATATTGTATAAATTTTTTAAAATAGGAATTGTAGTTTGTGTATGTAAGATTCTATATTTATTGGAATTATATTCATGATTGTAAAACATAATTTAAAATATGGTATGGGTTGTCTCATCATTCATATATTCGTTTAATAAAATTAAATTTAAATTAAGAGATGTTCCAATCTGAATAATGTATATAGTGTGTATGTTGGAGAAATATATGTTTCTGTTGTGATGTTTTAAAATAGTATAAATATTTTGCTTGCTATAATTATGAAATTAGATTCATGGTTGTAAAACATAAAAATATCAAGGTGAAATAAAATTGAATTGAAATGCTGTTTTCTCTCCTCTTGTGAATTAACTTCGAAACAAGTTTGTGAAGATTAATTTTCCATGTCTAATTTTAAGTAGTTTTAAATTGGAAAAACTGTGGGTTTAATTGTAAGCCTGGAATATGATACTTTTCTTCTTCAGCAAATTAACTTTAAAAGTTAATTTAACTTTTTAATGTACATATAAATTACCTTTAGGAAATACAATATATCTGCTGTATTTCTTAGTCACAGGATAATATCTTAAAAGTAATTACAGAGGTATAAAGTTTTTGTATTTCTTTGTTATTTATATGAATCGAATTTTGGTGTTTACAATATATTGTTTCAAATATGTGAACTCTTATTTTTATAATAAAAAAAAACTATGATAAGAGAAATACTATTAATAATATTTCATATATTTCAAATGATGAATTATGATTAGCTTGTCTCAATAGTTATTTTTCATTATATATAAACTTTTTTACAAAAATCAATTAATGATATTAAGAATAAATTATAAATTGATCAGATTATAGATATAAATCAGATATAGATATGTTATATAATTACAATATCAAATAACCAAATCAAAATTATCTTGGAAAAGTAGAATAGTGGATGATTACCAGAAAAATTACAAAAATTGAAATTATAAAGATTTATAGCTGAAAGATCAACGAATAAAGATTTTCATCCATATCATTTACCATAGAATGTTGATATACTTAATTTTCAAAAACAAAACAGATTGAATAGTTTGCCAAGTTCAATAGGGAAATTAATTAACGTTAATTGGGATCGATGTGTTTGCGTGGAGCATAAAGGGTTGGGAATTACTTATCATTAGTAAAGTTTCATCCACGTTCGAGCATTAGATAGACATAGTTATACTTGCTTCTTAGAGAAGGGCATTAAGGAGATAACTAGAAGAGGATTAAAGGGAATTTGTACGAGATAGTTGGTAAATGAATTGGCAGTTGTCAGATGTCAATCATTAGCAATATATCGAGTACTTTGGAATCAATCGATCTACTTCATTACTCTTACCAACAATAATTCCATTACTTCGATTGAGAGCAATTAAGTATATCCAACAATAGAAATATATCATACGTATTGTAATTTCTTAACACTGTTCTATTTTTTATATTTCAAATCAAAGAAGCTTCTTTAACAGTTTCAAAAAGAATTTTAACATGATCCAAAGGGTGTGCCACAATTAAATATATTTGTACAAATTTTCCAAATTATTTTTCCTGTTCTTCAAATTCAATAATTTTATGTAATATTTCCTAATTTATATTCAATGTATAATCAAGAAATATTTTCTATTTCTTTGTTGGATATCCTCAATAACAGGCTATATCATATCTCGACAAATGAGTCCCGTGACGTTAACGATGTTTCGATAGGAATTGCAATTTTATGATAATCGATGCGAGGCCGTAAATCGTGTTTATGGCATAACGGGATTCCTGTTTCGTTTCAGGTGGCCTGGATGCTTTTCGACAAGAGCGCCATCCTGACAGTACAAAGTCACGTTATTACCAGGAACCCTAGGATATCCGTGACCCATGATAAGCATAGAACCTGGTTCCTACATATCAAAGATGTTCGGGAGGATGACAAGGGAAAGTACATGTGCCAGATTAATACGGCAACCGCGAAAACCCAGTATGGCTATCTGCACGTCGTAGGTGAGTAATTTATTGTTTTAATCGTATAAATATTCAAAGTAGGAATATTTATGAATGAAAATGACTTGAAAATTTGTGTAAAATTTTTATTTTCATTATATGAATATTGGAAGATTTATGGAAGGAATAAACTAAAGTTCAGCAATCGTTAAAAAAGTGAAGCTTTTAAAAATTATATTAAAAATAAATCTTCTTTGATCTATACTTGCATACATATTGGAACAATTTTAGTTTGTTAATTTAATATCAATTATAGAAGATCATATCATTATAATAAAGAATTAAGGTAATTAATTATAAGAAAAAGTGATGTAGTTAATATAATTATTTATAATAAGAGTCATTTTCAATCAAAAATATTATTAAATAAATATTAAATAAATAAATAAATTTTATGCATGCATTTTGATATAATTATTATAGTTATATTAATTTATAGGAAGATCATGTTTTAAAATACACATTTTATCTAAATTATTCTCTTATATATAACATGTGTTTCAAATTATTGGTCGAAATAAGTTAGCAAACTATTATAATGGATTTTGGCTTTGAACTATCTTATTCATGTTAAAATAACTGCATACATACTTCATTCGATTCGAGTTCGTTCACGTTATATTCGATAGATTTGCAAATACACAGAATGTCCCTCAGAACTCGTTCAGTAATTCATGATATCACTTTTCATTTTGTTTGTTCTGTAATTTTCATATCGAACGTTGTAATTATTCTCTTTGCTCATTTTCTGTCTCGTGTTTTAATTAATGATTACGGTTTCAATAATAAAAAGCCTTTTATTTCGTGGAAATAAATAATAGACTAGTTCACATATTTTCACGTGAATTAAATGCACTTTAAATAAGGTATAATCATATACAAAAGAATTATACGATATTATTTTTTTTTGTCGAAAATAAAATTTTTAAAATCCACGAAAAGATTATTTCGTAATATATATTCTATGTTTAAAGTAAGCTATAAAAAATAAATGTGCACATTCTTAAATTTACAATTTTTCAAATAAATATCTCGGATTAAATGTATTTCATTTAGATTTTGAAAATTACATCGCACTTGAAATTAAAATTCAGTAGTTGTTTAATTAATTCAAATCTCTGCTTTTTAAATGCAAAACATTATAAATAATTATTTTAATGCTCGGAAAACTATCAGAAATGGCACATAAATACTTTAAACATAATCAGGCGAGTTACATACTACATCTGCAAGTTTGTTTGCGGTGAGGTATACCGACAAGGGACGCTTTTAATAACCTCATTCTGAGCGAATAAAAAAGTGTTTAATTCATAGTTAGCTTATACGTGTCATCTTTCTTCGTTAGATTAAGCTCTAGGTTTAGTTTAAAGCTAAATTAAGTTTACCAGATTAAGCTAAAATTCCTTCACTTGTTACTTTCGTATCAATAATTACAATCGTAATAAGTGAGAATTATTGTTACGAATAATTATATAATTTCCTTTCCGTAAACTAATTCAAAGCAAGTTAGATTCGAGATAACAAAAGAATTCTTCGGACAGGTCATTAGATAATAAACGTTAATAAATTTTAAGGACAGACAATGCAACGAATAATTATTTAATCCCTTAAGAAATTTTCAATTTGGAAAAGAGTACAATCTTCTAACAATTTCAATTCGATTCATTGTCAATTACAATAATATCATCGAAAAAACACTCTTGTTCGAGAAAAAAATCTCCATCCAATTAAAATATTAAAAAATTCTTCTCACATTTTCATGATCGCTGGAGATTGACCCCGAGTGGACACGATATATTCAGGGAAGAAAGCATCTCGTTGAATGGACAGGGCAACAATAATTTAATCAGCGGAGGGTATCCGGGGGATGAGCGTGTCGGGTAAGAGTCGGTCTTCGTTCTGCCATCCGGGAGAACATATTAATATCTCGAGTTTTGACGTCTGAAGTCGTCGGCGAGGCGGCGGAAGCTCAGTCGTTTGCAAGGGTGACGGGGAGGGGTGGATGTTTCAGTAGTCGGAGGAGTAATCAGAGGGTTAGATTAATTGTTTCCACGGGACTCTTGGCCCGAGCGTAGCACAAATACACGGAAGACTTCGAGGCGGCACTTCGTGATAATGCCGACGGAACAGACACAATGCAGACTCAATGCCACAACTCACCCCCTCTCGGTTATCCCCTCTGTTATCCCTCTCCTTGCTCCCTCTCTCTCTCTCTTTCCGTAAGGAGAAACGCGTGTAACGCGTGCAAATATTCGACGCGGGTCCGAGTCGCTTAGAG
>NW_006263632.1:108246-111220 GCF_000469605.1 Apis dorsata | reverse complement strand
GAGGCGTTTACCCACCCGCCCGAGCTAATAAACCGATTTTCAAGAGTTTGACGATCTCCAAGGGCGGTGGGGTAGAGCTCGAACGCGCGCGCGCCTGCGCTCACCCCTCGAAACCCCGTGTAAATTATCCGGGAACCGTAATCGTGCCGCGTTTCGATTGTTGCCGCGCTGTTTACCCGCCGCTGGAGCACGTTTCTCGCGCGCCAAATACCGGTTTCGAGGAGCGGTTGCGGAACATTCAATTCGCCGGAATAAATTTCGACAGGAAGCACGCACAGGGGAATAGCCAGCCCCGAGTTTTTGGTAGCTCGGCTACCATGGTATTAGAACGTCCGTGTTTCTTTGTTGAAGGATTTTTGTTTGTCGGAAAGGAGGCGTGGGCTCCAAGGGGAGGTTGTTTAATGTCGTGAGTTGGGATTGGAATCGGGGGATGTTAAATGTAATCACATATAAAAACAATTTAATTAGTTTTAGTCTGTTTGATATGTAGAATATATCACTTGTTTCTAAATTTTGTATATGCCTGATCATATATAAATTGAACTACTTACTTTTCTTATTTTTATTCATATATCTCTATTCTTTTATGTGTGATTACATTTTTTTATAATTTTATTTTCTATTGGCCAATAACAAGTACAAAAATAATTTCAAAAGTTTCAATTAAAAAGGTATTCAGATTCAGAAGAAATATTATAATCAGGGATGAAAAATTTCAGATTAAGAGTAAAATTTATAATAAATTTTCGTATCTTCGCTCGATAGATATTACATACGATTATAAACGGATTAACAGTAAATTGTAAAAGAACGATCGATCCATTAATAATTAGCTGGGTATAAAAATCTTATACATAAATAATCCGTCTAAAGAGACGAAACGATTCCTCTTTGCATACGAGTTTAAACGCGTTATTCCAGCACACGACACGCTGCAACCGTATCGGCCAATCAATTTTCCGTGCAAACGACACCCCGTGAAAGATTCCTCTTTGGAACGTGGCACGCCTAACACGCGCCGGACACGCCATCGAATTCCACGATGATCCATGAATCGAGGATAACGATAACTCGATGATCGCCCCGTTTTATCCAATATCGTGTACACACTCTTCTCTATCTCCTCACCCTCAATATCTCCCAGTCTCTCTTACCCGACGATCGAATCCGTCCCATTTCGCTCTTTTTCCCTTCCTTTTCCCCCCCTCTCCCCCTCCCTGTCTCTCTCGCTCTATCCTCTCGTAAATAAGGCGGAAGCCCGGGACTATCTGACTTTTATTCGATTTAGAGGCGAGTCGGCGAGCTTAACCAGTAAAGAAGCTCGAGTGGAGCCGAGAAGCGCACACTGCGGAACGTGACGCTGAGCTTTCGACCCTTGCAGTACATTTTTCGACGACCCACCCCCTCCTCCCTCTTCCACTCCCCTCTTCCTCGCAAAAGATGTCGCCTCTCGACCGCCCCGGGATACGCGANCCCGCCGTGTTTTTGCCGGTTATCGAGCTCTTCTCTCCCTAGCACGAGGGACGAGAAACGATTGGTCGGGGGTTGTTGTCGGTTCAATTGGCGTTCCTTCCAGTAACGAGTAAAAGGAGCGTGTTACGATGCTCGCGAGCCTGTATGCAATCTCATATCTGTCCGTCTACGCTCCCCGCCCTCTCTCCTCGAGTTCCTTTTTTATTGGAAAGGTGGGCTGGTGGCGCGGTCTCTCGAAGCGCTGACGAAATTCAAAAGCGGTGATCCTTTGAGTTACTAAGAAGACACTAGCGTTATAATAAATATTTATCCAAAAAGGGGGAATAATGAAAAATAAGAAGTTTTTAACGCGTTCGTTAACTCGTTTCTCTCGACCACGGGGTGAAACATAAGTGGCCTTGTTCGCTTATTTTTCTACTACTTTTTTCTCTCTTCTTTCTTTTTCTTCTTCTTTTAAATACTTTTAAAACGTTACGATGCTTATCCGCTCAAAAGACACGTTGCTTTTACCCGGCCATCGAGTTTCACGAGTCGGATTCAAGAATACTCAAAGGCCGGCCGTATAACGTGACACAAAGGGGTGGTCTCGTCGACCCCGTATCCCCGCTCGTATACGTTACGTATTGTATCAGAGTACGCGTGTCGTCTCGCGGCCGTACGTCATACATTGCACGAGCTCGACACCGCATTCCCTAAGGGGCCAACTGTGTAATTAGTAATTTGTGGTTGCAACCCCTGGCTTCATTCAACGGGCCGCATAACAGTCATTTCGACACGCGAGGGAGGGGTTGATACGCGCCGCGCACCCTTTGTGACCGGATCGCGCTCCGTTAAGTCGAAACTGGCGACTTAATTTCCGAATGTCTGTCAAAGCGGTTCCATCTTCTGCCCTTTTTCTTCTTCTTCTTCTTCTTCTGCTACTCGTTGTAACTTGGAGGCGAGACCGCGAGGAATTTCATTTCGTTTCGTGAGGGTTTCGGTTCCATGCTTTGACCGAAGGATAATGAGAAATATCTTTTCATCTCGTCGTAGAATGTAATCGTGGAGTGATGTTAGTTAATCGTAGTTGGTTCAATGAAGTTTTAGAAATGAAGAATAAAGAAAAAAAAAGTTGATTGTAATATTTTGAGATTTCTAAGCGTTAATTTTTAAGCGTTTAAATACGTATAATAAATTAATAAAGCGGTCATAGAATTTTTCGATGAAGATTATTAAATAAGAAAATTCATAAACATTATTTTCAAAATTTTATTTTATTTGATAAAATGTTTCGTTAACTTGTGAAATCCATTTCTTTCTCTCTTCCGTGCCAATGAAATTTTTCATCCGCTGTTCTGAGAATAAAAAAAAGAATATCTCACTTCTTGCTAGCAAACGAGAATTTCGATCTAAGATATCAGTTGTTTGTAGGTTCGTCATCGAATTGCTCGTGCGATTCATTGGAACTATTGGTATCCGTAAACAACGTACGTCCTGTTTCACCAATCGATCGTGTTTCCGT
>NW_006263632.1:103288-108063 GCF_000469605.1 Apis dorsata | reverse complement strand
TTTTTTTTTTTTTTTTTTTTTTTTTTTTCTTTTACTCGCAATCCTCCACTCTGCTGAATAAATTCTCATTTTTCGGAATTTCGCAGAGCACACGAGGAGGACACACATTTATCTTCGAAATGTATTTTAGACGTGTCGATTTGTCTCGTTTCGTTCTTTGTTTCGCCAATTCTTTCGAAATAAATGTTTACCCAAGCTCGTATCGATTTAAATTGGATAGGTTTGGATAGAATTAATAAATGGATAGAATTTCTTTTTTCCAAACATACATCATTATAAAACTTGAATAAATTTTTATTCGTCTATCATTGTCGAATGAACATATATTTCTGGATTGAACTATAAAATTTTTATCGAATATTTTGTATAAGTAATTTCATTAAGCTGTACGTAAGGATAGGAAAGATAACAAATATACTCTCGTACATTCTATAAAAATAATATTTCCTTCATTTCATCTTACCTCGATAAATCCACATTCGCCAACTTTCAGAAACCTTCTTTCGTAATAACTCGTGTATCGATTTTCTTCCCTATTAGTTCTCCCTAAAAGGGAACTCCGCAACAAGCCAAGTATAAACGTCTCAAAGAACAAGTTCGAACATTTCAAAGCCCATATTTCGCATCGAGTGTCTGCCCTGTTCGTTATCACGATTTTTTTCTTCCTATTCCATTCGCAGGGAAATTCCCTAATTGGAGATTTTCCCCTGACGGCGAGGAAAACCGCTCTTGGACACAATAACTCTCGGATCATTAAGCTTGTTCGTGAAAAACAGAGGAAAATTCGTCCCAACATCTTGTTTCTAACGCTTTTTCATTTCTCAATTTTTCATTTTTTCATTTTCCATCAATATCATTTTTTTTCCAAACTTAAATGTGCAAAGGGAAAGTTTAATCATCTTGCTGTTTTTAAAAGCAAAGAAATAATAAAAAATAATGTATTAGAAATAGATAGAAAATCCAAAACAAATAATTGAAATTTTATTATATAAGAATAATAGAAATTTTCTAAGACTTTTGATTTATATATTTTTTATATTTAATTAGAAGATTTATATCAATGTTATAGGGATCTAAAAAATAGTACAATTTATTTTTTTTAATTATAAAACTTTAAACTTCTCAAACATTTAAAGGAAATAATACATCTTTTCCACAAGGGAATCAAATCTTTTCCACAAGAAATAAAATGTAACAAAGAGATCTGTGCGAGGTTTAAATCTGCTACTTAAATACCTACATATTTACTAAATTCTTAGAATGATCAGTATCTGGAGAATCGATTGATACTCTCTTCCATTTTTACTTTCTTTCTCGAGTGGCCAATTATAGACAACGGAGATTTCACTGGCTGCTGTGGAGAGTAAACGAAGGGTAAAACTGGGCATTGATCGGGAACGAAACAAGATCTCATCCTTGCTCCGTTATAGTGATTATTTAGCTCTCGAAATAAAACGAAATATCGGTCTCTGGAAAAGATAAAGAATATCTTTATTTATTGGTGATTAAACTCAGGTATTGTTAACTTTTAATGATTTCACAGAAAATTGTTCCAGACTTTGTCAATAAAACACAATTCGTTTAGAAAACATTTAAAATAATAAACCATAATTTTATACACGATAATTACGTACTAATACTAAGAATTACCGATATGAAATAAATAGTTTGTTCTATACATAGTCAGGCATATTACGTACAAGGAGTGACTAGTTAAAACTAAGTAGTTCAGTCTGCATATAGTCATCCAAATGCTAGTATAAAATAAGTAGTTTATTCCATTATATAATCAGACTGATTAAAAACAATTATCTGCATAGCTTATTTAATCATATCCAAAAATTAGGAATAATTATCCAATTATATTACAAACAAAATTAATAGACTCATTTGATTAACATTATTTACACAATTCTTACATATATTTTTATAACAACTTTACCAATAATTCAACGTATAAAAAAACGTCCTCCAGGCTTATTATTCGCGTATACTTTCCCAATTTATCGTGAAACGCAGCATTCAAATCAAATCCAAATTGCACAGGTAATCTTCCCCTCCGGGAGAGAGCGCGTAATAATTCGAAGCGCGAGGGCGACGTTTCCGCGTCCATGCACGTTTCTCTCGAGCAAGGGTGGACCCTTATCCTTGGGTGTTAGCATCCAGGTCGGTTTGCTTCTCTTTTGCCCTCCCCGGCGGAGTTTAGGCCAAGTTAACGCGCAACAACGCCGAGCCACCACGGTACACGTGGCGGCGTTTGCGCTTGAATAATGCATCAACAGTCCGTACGCGGCTGCCGTATAACGGGCCGCGCTGTTCAATCTGCGCTTGTTGAACAATTCGGTAACACCCCGCATTAGCATTAATGTAGCAGATCGTCGAACACCTGCGGTAATTCATAGGATTGAGTGGGACTTTGCTGTTGCTTTTCGAGATTGACTGGGAGCGTCTCTCGATTCGACATCATTTCGATTGACTTTTGACATTGTTTCGAGTGGTAAATGGTCATCGTTTATTCGAGGAATTGTAAGGGATTCGATGATGAATTTTTGATAATGATTAAATTGCTCGAATTTTAAGGGATAGGAGAATTGTGCACGTTTAAAAATTCATTGCTATTCTTGAATAAATTTTAATAAAGATCCTTCGCATTCGAAGTTTAATTATATAAAATATCGAAATGCAAGTAGGGCTACGAATTCATTGATCCAAGAAAGAAATGAATTATTCAGATACTCGGGCATTCACAATTCGCTGTTTCATAAATTATTCCTATTCAAGAATATTCAAGAAAACAAGTCGCCTTTTCCGTTGCTTCGTTCTTCTTCATATTCTTTCATAATTCTATACTTGGTTTTTTGTTTCGAAATTTCTTCTTCACGCGCGTCGTTCGAAAGAAGAGAATTTTCGACGATATCCATTCGTAGACGAATATTAAGTACGCATCATCGTCCAATTTGAAAATGTCACGAAGGGTGAGGAGGTCTGGGACTAAGGGATAGGTGGCGAGTTTATTATATGAATATGTAGAAACGACCCTCTTCATTCGGTGTTTCGGCCAGCAAACGAACCGTCCGAAATGTGGCTGGCCCCTTGCTATTTCAGGCAGAAACCTGTGCACATCTTATCGGGATAACTCCTCGAATAAATTCCGGGCTGCTCGAATAATTGCCCTGCGGATCGCGTACGCTGATTATTTATGGCTGCGATTATTCCACGCTGACCGATAACGAGATACCATGATAAATCGGCTAGATTGCTTTCTCTCTCTTTCTCGTGCCACGATCCATGGGGTTTTCTAACCCTTTGACAGTGCAATGAGATCACGAGCAATTCGAAATAGGTAAAAAAATAATACTTTGGAAAAGGGAATCATTTTGTCGCACACTCATTCGCATCACTTCTGATAAATATTTTAATTTGAAAAAATTATATTATTTTTTCCATTTTTTAATGGTGTGATAAAAGAATGAAAAGGTAATTGTTTATTCATTTCATTAAATTTTTGGAAGTTTTATATTCGAAAGGTTTCATTGATTGAATAATATCTCGGGAAATAATATAATAAAATCGTATATAAATATTCAAATTATGAAATTGTGTAATTAATCTTTACTATTTGCCCTCTTGGGATTGTTTATGAAAGCTTAATAATTGATTTTAGATCTGTTCGAATTAGATTAAAATGAATAATGCGTGATTTAGACATATATATATTTATTTGGTTAGAGTATGCAACGAGAGAAATAGAGAAATATTGCAGTTCCTCTGTCATAAATCATCACGTATTGTTTTGATTGATCATCTCTATTGATTGGACCAATTTTGTGGAATACTTAGGTGTTATGATGCATAGGTTAAATTTACATAATAAAATATGATTCCATTGCGTATTGCAATTTTTAAAATTGTTAAGGATCCATGAAAACTCGTATCTTACTCATCATATTTTTCTTTTTCTTCGTTACATTATACACAAAAATATTATTTGTACATATTATAATACGAAAATAAAAATTATTTATTATTAGGTTCACTGTGAACTCTATCGTGAATAAAAAGAGAGCACACCATATAAAAAAATAACGAATAAGAAACTTCAAAATCGCCGCCAACAATCGCGTAACAATATTTTCCATCGCAATGAAAACTCACTTCCCAAATCAAAAACCTTCGAATCTCCATCCGCGCAATAGCCAATTCGATAAGAAATTTCGCGCCACAACCGTCATAAAATTATTATTCCCGTAACGGAGCCGGGAACCATCCTCGTCCCAAACCTCTCGATATAATCAAACTACAAACAGTTAAAGAAAACTCGATATGAAATTTCCCGCGCTACCCTCCTCCCCTTCTTATCGTTCCATATGCAACAACACCCGTTGTAGACGGTCTTGTTTTACTATAATATAATATTCAACGCGCAACTCGTTCCAACTTTGCCTATAGAAGACACCGAAACTTTCGAATTCCGGTCCTGCTTTCGTGGCTCTCTCTCTAGTACCACTAGCTAACCCGCCCACGAGCTAACGTGTGTCTATTCGCATTTCGTTTGAAAATGCATTAGTCGTACGGTCGAAAGTGGGATCGAAGTGTCGCCAGGGAATCGCAATAACCGTCACCACGAGACGGTGCGACACGGGAGGATGCAAATTATTCCTGACGGTGATACCGAAACGCCTCCCTTGCGGCGTTCGTGGAATCGATCCCGCTTATTATCGGGAAACGTATGAACCGCTAATAAGCCGAGCGATATTTTTAATATTTTTCCTCTT
>NW_006263632.1:99444-103138 GCF_000469605.1 Apis dorsata | reverse complement strand
TTTTTTTCTTCTTTTTTTTTTTTTTTTCTTTCACATCTCATCTTTCATTTTCCATCACGCGTCGAGAGCGTGACGACAAACGATCCCCTCCCCCTCCTCATTCACGCTTCGTTGGACGCGTTAATGAGTCGAGAATGGTTCTTTTGCCCGATTGTAAAATGCAATAATCAGATACGGATTCTTGGATGAGTAGGGGATGAAAGGGGTACGCCTGGCCGATTATCGTTCTCGCCTCGTATCGCGGCGGAATATGATATGCACGTGTAAATTATTCGATCTGCCCTCGCTAATATTACTCGATGTGTTTCGTCTAATTAGTTCTTTTAATTAATTCGATGGCCTCGCGTTTCGGGGATGATACGTGCGGCGCTCGAACCCCTTACGCCTGGATAAATTTACGCCTGATCGGCTATTGGCGGATTCTATCTCGTGAAATTTTTAAAGGGGTGAATTTTTTTTATAGATTGGGGAAATTTATGTTTAATTTTTTTTTTAAGAGTATAAATATATTTTTTTTTTCAAACGTAAATGTTAATATAGATATGAAATTGAAACGTTTCTTCTTCGTTCATCTTCGATCATCGAAATCACAGTTGTTTCGATCATTCTTCGTTATATTTATGAGTAAATTTTATAATATTATATCCAGAACAACGTACTTTTAATGATAAAAATATCTGTTCACGTTTTATTTTATCCAATCGTACGTAACCTTTTTCTTCCATTTGAAAAGTTCTTCTTCATCATCCGTATTTCTTCTCCTCGTGCAAAATTAAACTTTTCGAAATCAGATTTTCGGCAAAATTTCGAAAGCTATCAAGAATATTTTCTCCCCGTGTGAAAGTTCGTTATCACGGTTTCATGATCCGGCGCAAAAGAATATTCTTCCCGGGGCGAAAAGTCGAACACGGGGGGGAGGGAGAAGATTCTTATCTGCCAACATTCTCCACGAATACTTTCGATGCGGCAACACGCAGAGATGTGCTCGCTTCCGGGTTTAACGATTATCGTATATTTCACATCGTCCACCGCCATTCCTCTGTCTCCGCGTTGCATCGTACATCCCGCGGGGACAATTTTTTCCCCGCGACTCACCCCCCTTCCTCTCGAAGAATCATTACGACCGGTTCGGTCAATGGAGCATCGATTTACTGCGTACAAGGGGCGATAGTAGTGTATAGGTTTACGGCCGGTCGAGATGCGCATTTGGGACTGTACATTGATGGAGGAACGAGGGAGCGATGATGATTTCACGTGCTCGTGAATGATTGAACGGCGGGTGTTCGAGGTTCGATTATTGCGCACGTAATGCACATTGGAATTGTCGAAGATCGGTTAATAAGATCTCGTTGGTGCTGTTCGAAATTTTCGTTGCGAATCTTTGAAAAATTTATAACGCTTTTGAACGTGTATTTTATTTCTTCCGTATTTTAAGCACTTTAGATCTTTTAGTTTGCCGAATATTATGATAAATATCTATTTATTTAAGTAGTTTTTTAAATACAGTAAAATGATTTTTAAATCATTTATGTATTCTCGTAGTTTCGAAGTAACTGTTGTAATTCTAGTGATTCTGGTATTAATTATTAAAAAATTGGGATCAAAGGGGGAATTCTTTGAAGAATTCGAAAAAAGAATTTCGTAGAAATATTTTACGCCGAGCCAATAGAACTCTGTGACTCGTTTATACTCAATGAAGTTTATAGATTTTCGAAACCAGAACGAAGCGAACGTGATGCATTATAAACATAAAGTATCGAGAATAATTGCAATTCGCTCGATTGTAAATTAAGCTTCTGAAAATATAAATCTCTTCGTTCCATCTGTTTCTTAAAAAGTTCACCGATATGACTCGTGAAAATTCATTATATGATTAGTCATTTATCGTAAATCTACTTCATCTATTTTTTTGTTAGGTATTTCCTGTTAGAAATATTAATATGAGACTTGTTACTTGCTATTTCTCATATCTTTATAAAATCGCGATTATAATTACGATAAACGTGTCAGAAAGTTCAGTGAACTTATTTCGCAATTAATCTTTTACAATTACAGTAATACAATTTCGTGTAAAATTTTCAGAATTTCTCTTTCTGGTTTATTTCAAAAAAATTTTACACATAACAAACAAATATCAATGAGGTAAAAAGTATTTCATATTTTATCCATAACTTAAATCATATTAGAAATTATACAAATAAGATATTTAAATTTCTGTACAAAAATAAAATTATAATGATAAATATTAATTTTATAACAATATGAAAATAAAATAGGTTATATCATAAAAATTAAATTGTTTATCAACTTTCCAATATATGCACAATATAATCTGATAATCTTATGATCCAGAGAAATTTTAATTGATATTACCAAAGGGAACGAAATTCGATATTTTTATAACTTCCATCTAAATCAATTTTTCATTGATTCGTACGAATATTTTGCTTCGATTACTTTTGTTATTGGAACAAAATTGTTACACGTATAATGCGCGTTTCATCACCTCGTTTTATATGGATATTCGCGATTAATTTCCACTGGAACAATTCAATATTTGCGCGTTATCGTATCAAAACCTTTCTATTTTCCCTTCCCCTTTTTTCCCCTCTCTTCCAATCTTTTCCTTTCTCTTTCCACGAATCCTTTTCGGGTGAATTCGATCATCACCCGATCGAGTGAGGATTACCTCACGTTTGGCGTCATGAAAGAAAGATCAAAGCTTAAAATCACGCCCGATTATCGGTTTGTTTGACCGCGTAATTTATGAATGTATTATTACGTATATTATTCGAATTACATGATAAAATCACACCCCGTTAGGAAAATTACGAGTGGAATGTAATATTCAACGTTTATACGGGCGTATCGGTTCGTAAATTGTAAACGACCATTATGGCGCTTTGTTTTGCGTGTTTGTTTAATTTGCCCGGTTTGCTCGATATACGAGCTGTTGAAATATGAGATTCGTTATACCCGTAACAATATGCTGATTTTGAACACGCTTCTGGTATTTTTTTATTGCATTTATTGAATTTCTAATCACAAATAATAATAACAATAAGAATAAAAGAAATTTCGATGGAAATAAAAATATCAGGTATTGTGAATCAAATTAAATATTATTTTTGAAGAGCAGAGTTTCATAATATCACAATTCTATTAAAAAAGAAGTCGCGATTCCTTTCTCGTCAAACGGGTAAAGTCCAAATAATTATCCATCCGATAAACTGTTCAAAGAAAATAATAATAATTATGAGATTAGAGAAGGGATCAAGTGGAGTATATCCGGCGTTGGCCCGGCACACGTCCGCCAATCATACGAACCGCGAACGTCGGTTTCGATCAACGTCACGAATGGCGATGCAGACGACAGATGTCAGCCCGCACCCCTCCTCTCGATACGATATACAATATATTTTTTCACCCCCGTAATATGACAGCGATATAATTGAATCGTCTCTTCGTTATTTATTTCCTCTATACATATGATACGTGAAATAACGAACGTATATATATACGTGTATATAGAAATTTGCACACGTAGCATAGGGATACAGTTGGAGAGGATCGTCAAGGCTTTAGCCGGTTTATCCGGGGAACGCTTAGAAGGTTGGATCGCATTTAGACTTTCAAATTAAGCCGCTTTTTCTCCCCCATTTCGAGCCTAGCGCTCGACGTATTAATGGGAGGA
>NW_006263632.1:87165-99227 GCF_000469605.1 Apis dorsata | reverse complement strand
GACACTCTCGAAGGGAGGAGGAACTTTTTTTTTTTTTCCATCGGTGATTGTAAAATGCAATTCGTCGAAGCAGCTTTGGAAGATGAACGGAAGATCGGTGTATAAGAGAGAGTGTGAGCGAGTGGAGTTTCCATATTTATTATTTATTGCAGGAAATATTGATTTGTGTTGAATGCAAATAAATTGAGCGAGATAATGATAATTATTAAATTTGTTAGTTAGGATATTATAAAGAGTGTACTCCATTTGGAGAGGTGGATATTTTTTTTATGCGTTGATACAATTATTCAATGAGAAAAATTATCTTTCTATCAGTTAAAAGGAGTACAGTTTGATTTAATTGATAATTATGCAGATGTTTAGGTTGATTGGTTAATTATTATAGGAATATTGGTTACATTGTAAATTGTCGAGTGAGATATAATATTAATTATATTTATTAAAAATAATATGAGAGGTGGAGGATTTGGTTAAACCTGCGGTCGTTTTGGTTGATTTATTCATTATTGTAGGAATATTAGATTGCGTTTCAAAATTATTGAGTGAGATAATAACAATTACATTTAATTTGAATCTATGGATATTTTGATTGATTAGCGAAATATTTCGTTAATTTCTTTTGATTAATTTATTAATAAATTTTTATATATGCAAAGTATTCTAATGGTATTCAGGTATTTGTAAATTATTCTGCAAGAAAATATTTCATAGTGTTAAAGAATATTATTAATTTTTCTGTAAATAGATAAATAATTGACATTCGATCAAGATATTTTAGCTCTTGTCCTCGATTCATCTTCAATTTTTAACCTATTTATCGATTTTTTATTAGTAATAACAATTTTCAAATGTTCGACATATTGACTTTCTCTTTTCGTTTCCGATGTAACATTATGAATTTTTCATTTTCCACTTTTTTCCACTGGCAATCTGTCAATACCTGTAAAAAAGCATCGTAATGATATAATTGAATTAAATGTTTTTGAGGTTCATTTTTATACAAGTCAACGAACTTCGATTTATATATATTTTTATATGTCCCTTGATTTGCATATAAGATAATGGAATATCAAATTCCAGATATTACTTGAATTTAATATTTCATTTCTCCATAGTGTATTTATTTTTGCAGTTGACAAGTAAACTTTGATTGATATCTTTTTAAAAAGATTCTTTGATTTGCATGTAAAGCAGTGAAATTTCAAAAAATAATCTTCCATAGATTTTTCAATATAATACATTCAATATATTCCTTTTCATTTTGATAAATAGATAAATATCCATTGATATTTTTAATCTCGATTTTTTTTGGATTAAATATTTGGATCATTATTTAAAAATAATCTTTCATTTTTCCACATACTTACAATAATGTTTCATTATCCCACAATGCTATCTCGTTCACATCAAATTCTTTCAATGTTTTCAGCTTTCAAAAAAATTTCATTAGCTTTTCATGAATCCACCAATCCTTATTGCTCTCTGATTAAAGGCAAATGAGAGCTAGAACGAAGAAGAAAGAAAAAAGGCTGAAGGATCAAAAGATTCGAGGAACAAAGTGTCCTCTTCCTTGTTCTCAAGCACAAAAGCGATTCGATCAAGCGTTCCTTTTTTTATTCTTTTTCTTTCTTTTTTTTTTTTGCATCAACATTGTACTCTTCTTGTCAGTTTAGGGCTGTAGTAATTTTTAATAGTGTATCTTTTTCGAGCACAGCATGCATTTCTTGGTAGCTATTCGAAGGACCTAACGAGCCTTCCTTGGAAGGAAAATGAGTCTACGTTCATACGATTTTAATAACGCGAAAGTGCTTCCTTTTGTTCCATATCTTAACGTTGTTTTCTTTAACGTTGGTCCATCCAAAGGATAGTTACAGTCTCGTTTTCTCTTCGTATTTTTAAAAATTAATTGTTCCATTGCGTCGAGGAAACGATGAACTTTATTCCATTTCGACGTTATTTTTTATTTTATTAACAAAATCAAATTATCGAGAGTTGTTTTCGAATTTACTCTTAACGAAGTACCTTGAGAATTTTATTTTCAAGTGTGTTCGCATCTTTTAAGGGAGAAGCAAGTTCAGAGGGGTGAAAAATTTTTAAAGACCTTGATATCTTATTTTTTAATCTTATTTTATTCTTACTTTTTAAAAGTAAGGAAAAATGCAAATTTTGCAAGTTAATAATTATGCTTGCAATTAATTCTCTTTATTGTTCGTTATAAAGGAGTATAGTGAGAAAGTGTACATTTTTACTTAATTTTAAGAGATATGACAGGAAAAGGGTTATAAAAGGGAAGTAATGGTCGTTAGGAACAGGAACCAGGTCCATAGGGAATATCTTCGACGAAGTATGAGGCTCGCCGATGAGTTGACTATATTTTGGCACGAGGGGTTGCCTGCACCCTCGTTAGTATTAGGATACTTACGGAGAATAAGTTAATGCAATTATTATTTAACCTTAAAGAATAACGATATATATCGGTTGTTATGATAAAAATTCGATTAATCGTGGTATGATAAAATTAAACGTTTTAGGTAAATTTTAAATAAATATACTGCTTCATTAACAAAAATATTATTTTATTAGAATACGATTATTTGAGAAATTAACATATATTTTTGGAAATACAATACATTATAATGTCCATTAATAATACATAATATCAAATGACACAAATTCTGATTATTGCAAATCACCGATGACTGACGCCAGATTGAATACATCAAATCATTAATCATGCTAATCGTGAAATGATTGGCCGTTATATCACATAATATCCTCAACGAAAAAAAAAAAGGATTTGATTTTAGCATTATTATATAACGAAAATATTAATATAATTTACAGTAATTTACATTTTTCAAAATTGATAAATCATTCTAAATATTTATTTATTTTATCAAACAAAAAAGAAATGAAATGCTTCTTTCAAAGTATATAGTGAAATGAAGCAATTTCTAAAGAAAATTTATTTTCCAAAAATGTGGTTGCATACGAATAGAGAGGAATAGAGAAGAATAAAAATAGGATGGAATTTTTATAGAAAGTTATAACAATATTTATCCTTTCTAAGTTTAATATTTATCAGATAAACAAAAGATCCCCATCCTGTTCATTTACCACAAGTAGTTTGCCACTCCATTTTGTCATTTTGATGACAATAATCAGCGATTGGCATCGAAATTGGATTTGCTTGAAATTTCATTATGGTCATTCGCCTTATCGCCGCTTTGAATTACAGTCGACAATCTCGTTGCGGCGGTATCGGTTCCGTGTTATCACGTTTACCTTCGATAAACCGTTCGCATCTTTCGTAATGAGTATTCGCCCGAATGGAAACAAGGATTTTTGATCGGTTATTACGTGAACACAGGATTTCAAGTGTAATCCCGCCGCTCAGCTGATTTAGTAATTATCGAAGAAGGGGAACATAATCGAGGATGAAACAGACAGTTCTCATTATCCTTGTAAAACTATCGTCTGAGCCCCTAAATTCCTCTCATAACGCGAAAATCCATAAAAGGATTAATTTAATAGTCTTCTAATGAAAATTGTCCCAATGATATTCCTTAATTTATCGATTAAAAGTTATTCATATTGCGAAACATTGAACGTAAAATATATGTATAATATTAGGAGTATTAGTTTGCAAGTATTTAAGATTGAAATAAAAAAATAGGGAATTATTTTCTATAGACAGAGAAAATGCTTCATAATCTTATACCTTAACTTCTCGATCTTCAAAGGAACCTTTGCATTCCTTCACAAACCTGTTGCTCCCTAGATTAAGTTCTCGTAACACTAAATTATAAAATTAATATATTATGAATATTCGGAAACAATCTTCAGAAAATTAGAAGAAGAAGAGAAACGGTGAATAAAAATACCGGATATATCGATTCGAAATCGATCCATTCGTAAAATTCTCTCGCATCGTTCGTGAAAAGAAAAAAAAAAATGAAATATTCGTAAAATGATCGTTAAAGCTGCGAACAAACAATTACGAATTAAAAAGGGCGAAAAAAAAAAACAAATCGACCCCTACGAAAACATTTAATCTGGTAACGTTGAACGAAAAACCACCGTCAAAACTTTCCCAATCGTACGTTCTCGAGCCATCGTCAACCCTCGAGGCGACAAACCCCCCCTGTTCTCGAAAACATTTCTTCCTCGGTTGGAAAGGCCTCTTATCGTCGGTGATTACGACTTTTTAACGGAGATTTCCTCTCTCCTCGTCTTATCTGTCGCCCCTCTGTCTCTTTCTACCACCCTTCACGCCACCCTTTCGAACGTTTCCGTGGTTGTAACTGGATTCTAACCATCGTCTTCAAACTCCTTTGCAATCTCGTCGAATCGATCTTCTTTTTTTCCTTTCTTTTCTTTTCTTTTCTTTTTCTTTTTCTTTCTTTCTTTCTTTTTTTTTTTTTTTTTTTCTCTCAAACTTTGAATTCGATTTGCATATGAAAGAATGGCATTCACGACTTCTTGCTCGAGGTTCTTGAGGTTTCTGGTCCGTTCTTTGAAACGTTCTCTCGACCTGGGTCCACTCGAACCAGAGCCTGTGTCATGCAAATTTTATTATTGTGACCGCTGTCGGATCTGACCAACGCCTCCACCTTTCGGAGAGGGAGGCTCTTTTTGCGAGATCGCGCAAACCGTTGATCGTGATTGAAGTGCCTCGTGAACAGGCATTCGACCGACGTTGCTCGAATACGCTTTCTGCTGGATGAAAGGGGGAATTTGATTTTTTAAAGGAGATTACAATCGATCGTGGAGAGGTGTTGAGCGAAGATCGGGGAGATTTTGATTAGATAATAAAAATTTCGATTCAGAATTTTCATATCTCGTATACAAGTAATATAAAATATTGATTTAATATTATTATTTTAAAAATTATAAATCGTATATATATATATTTTTAAAGATTGTATTTTTATATTATTTAATATTTAATATTTAATATATTTTTATTTTTATTTCCATTTAATTAAACCGCGAGAAAGTTATAATTAGCCCTCGGCAATTATTTTTTTATTAATTATCGTTAGTAATCTCCATCAAAACTTTTAAAAATTCTATATTATTTCTCTGTAATAATTTTTTAATAATTTTCAATTATAAATATTTCTGTAAAAGGAAATATATTAATCCGATCAAATTAACCAGCATAAAATTATTGCTCAGAAATAAAAAAAACGTAAATGTTCAAGAATAATATATTTCGTTTAAATATTATATATTATCCATCGGTGTGTACAACGAAAATTCGAGGATTCAGCGTTCGATTTTAACGTGTGATTTATTTATGTATATATTATTGTGTATACGTTTTTCCTTGATATTGATACAACGTAGTAATATTATTATTGTCGGGAACAAATATTACATGAAAACATGTTTTTGTTCGCAGTGCCTCCTAATATAGAGGATTACCAGACCTCGTCAGACGTCATTGTGCGAGAAGGCGCGAACGTGACATTAACGTGCAAAGCGACGGGAAGCCCTAAACCGAGCATAAGTTGGAAAAGAGACGATGGCTCGATGATTTCAATTAACAAGACTTATTCCGGTGAGTAAATCGTTCCATTTGCCGTGAACAAATATTATTACGGTGTTACAACTTGGTATAATAATAATATTCGCTATATTATTATTGCAATGTTACAAATTGGCACGAAATTATAATTTAATATTGTTATAACGGGACAGTTGCGTTGTATTTCGATTTTACAGTAGAAACGATGATACTTCAACGTTAAATTGTTTTCGTTGTTTCGACGGTACTCCGCCAATGATTATTTTTTCGATATGTTATTCTTTCCTTTCGAGTGTTTTTCTCTTTTATTTTTATGGTTCTGTTTTTACATTGCCCCCCTGTTACGTTTGAAATAACACGGCGTAAATGGCGATTTTTAATTGGTGTAAATATGAGGTACCATGAATTAATGAATATTTTGTTGCGTTTTTTTATGGTAATTATCACTCGTTGAAAGGAAAGAATACATGTGTATTTGTTAATAGTTAATTTTTATTTATGATTTGAAAGGTATACAGTTTTTATTTTTCATCGATATTAGGACATTCAATTTTTCCTGATTTTCCAAAAAATTCCATAAATTTCTTTGTTAAATCCCTGGTTCTTTTGCAAAATTTATCAATTAGTAATATTACAAAATTGGCCGATTACAAGTTAATCAGATTCAAAATAACTTTTTTACAATTATGGATTGACGTTAAAAATTGTCTCGAACATTTTCCAAATAAATCATTTAGAAAACATTTAGAAAAATAGAATAATCAAAAAAGAAAAACTCTGACAGAAAATAAAATTTCACGAATTGTACTCGTTAGAAAAATGAAATTATGAAATATCTTTAGAGTAAGAAAAAAAGAAAAAATTTCAAGACAATTTAATACAAATTTTGAGCATCATCGTTTCAAAACTCAACCGACATCGATCTATGATTTCGATCTATGATTCTGCGAATCTGCTGCGCGCGGCAATTAAAAATAATGATATTCGTCTGGCTTCTGTCCAAAGATCAAACGCGGTGTCATCTCAAAAAACTGTGTTATATCGTAATCACAGGGAAGATCGTGTGCGAGTGGTTGCTCGCGAGAGGAAGGGCAGAGGAGAAGAAATGGGAAAAACGAAAGCTTGTTCGACGATAGTGCGTTTAATGGAAAAAAAAAAAAAAAAATAAGAAAAAGGAAAAGAAAAAAAAAAGAGCGAGAGAAAGGATATTCCTCATTAACGCGTCACGTGATTCCGAGGACGACACGAGGAAATGTCATGAATTCGATGTCGTTAACGATGAGAATTTTGTAACGCGTAATTACGTTGGATTTCGAGGAACGACACGAATTTTTTCACGTATTTTTCCTTTTTCCTTTTTTTTTTTTTTTTTGTACATATTTTCATGGTATTTTTCATATTTTCGCGCATTAATTTACAAAGGGAGTAAATAAGGGGTGGCGCAGCGCGATGGAACTTAAAATAGGCGCTCGAGGTTTTGATTTTCGCGGAGATTGACGTGTTTTCTGGAGGGAGAGGATAGTGGTTGGATGATTCTTGCTTTTCGAAGAGATTAAACATTTAATTCTGGTTCTGAGGCCAGAAATCATTAAACACGTGACGAGTAGAGTTACGGGCGCATATCGAATACGCGTGACAAGTTTGAAGTTGGAAAAGGGAATTTGTAATTAACGTGTCCAAGTGATAAACCAAATCTGTATCTGCGAACGAGGTTAAATTATGAATATAACATTGTAGAGAGGATTGGTAAACTCCATGATTAAGAAATTTAGGTGGGCCGTGTATTTCAAAAAAATACAGGATTTTAATTTAACGACGTGTCGTGAAAATAAGTCGTGTGATGGGTTACATTATGAGAATCGGTGAGTAATTTCGTAATGTACTTGTGAAATTTATATATTCCGTATAAATTGTATTTTTAATTTAATTTATTTAATTTATCGATGCAAATGTTGTGATTCAAATAAATAAATTAGCTCGATCGAGAAATAAACCGACAAAATTTTTTCATAAGATCTCGAAGGTTTTTTAATATTTTTAATATCGATTGCAAATTAATTTTCGAAGCTTTGTTTATCACATTTTCAGATATTATTTATATAAAATTGATCACTGTTTAATAATTATTAATTTCTCTATCGAACAAGAACCAATCACGATAAAAATATCAATCCTTTGGTTTTTCTATAAAAAAAAAAATACTTATACATTTTTGAGAATCGACTATATATAGTACACGAAACATTTCGAAATATATTTCTGGAATTAAGGCATCGCGAACTCGTTGAATTTTCTCTAATAAAACGAACTTATACGGAGACAAATTCATTTCGTATTTTTTTCACGATCTTCCTTCCATCCCTCTGCTCGTTGCCTTGTCAATTAATTAAAATTAGCGAGGCGATTTCGAGGCTTTTAGAGTTCGTCGAGTGGTTATTTCACGACATCCGACAGAAGGAGAATTAAAAAGGGGGGAAGAGAAAAAGAAGAAAAAAAAAGAAAGGGAATTGTCTGCAACGTTATAAAATGTCGCTTATCATTTTCAGTGATAGAATGGGAAGGCGAGATGCTGGAAATCACACGTATCTCGAGACTGGACATGGGCGTTTATTTATGCATCGCGACAAATGGCGTCCCTCCTACTGTTAGCAAGCAGATCAGAGTCTCGGTTGATTGTGAGTAGATTTTTCATTTCTCGTTTGTAAATCGATAAATTTGTTGTTACAATGTTCTGATTCGAAAGAGTGATATGGTTTCATTAAAATTCACTTGATTTGAGCGATAGAAAAATACGATACGTTAGATGATTGGAATATTTTCTTTATTCATTTGCTGTGATAAGTTTAAAGATGTTTGTTCCAATATTTTTGAAATTTTTTTGATTTTTTGAAATTATGTAACATATAGATTAATTTTAAATGTAACAACACTCTTTCCTATCTCTAAAAAATACCAGTTTATTATTGCAACTGATAGAAGATGAAATATGAAATATTTTTATCAGTTTTAAATGAAAATTTCAATAAATCCAAAATTAAAAATCGTAACAACATTTTTCTTTCGATATACAATATTTTATATTTTAAAAATATTTGAAGCATGCTACGAAACATTAGAAAAATCATAATGAAAAAATAGATGGAAAATTCCATATATTGAAAATTTTTTTTCGAAAAATCCAAAATATTAACCAATTAAATACCAAACCGAACGAAAATTTAATCAATCACATATCCATCTTCGATTCAATATTATTCGCTAATTAAAAAAAAAAAAAAAAGAATATTGAATTTTCCATATTCCACATATTTTTAAATTTGACAGAATTTTTAAAAAGTTATAAACACATGGTATATAAGCGTCTTCTCTCATCCGTCTGAACTTCGTGAGCGCGAAACACAAGGTGGAAAGATGACTCTAAGGGGTTGAAGAACATACAATTTAATAATAGAGAAAGGTGTCCGACGACAAAGCGGCTCTTTGCCGCTTACACCTTCTCTCGTCCCCTTTCTATCGTCGGAAGAGCAAAGTGGCGAGAGTTTAAGCGAGAGACAAGGGGTGGAAATGGGACGATGCTTGATTCGCGCGAAAGAGTGAAAGCGAATGGCATCGAGGGTGGAGAGTAACATAAAAGTAAGCTTGGGTGAACCACGACACATTATTATCCGTATACTTTGTCTATTGTTACGTTTCTCTTCCTTCTAAATACCGATCTTTGATGCATCTTTTTTCAAACTTTTCGTGCCATTTTTTTTTTCTTTTTTTTCTTTCTTTTCTTTTCGCTGTTTTGTCCTAAAATATGTAAAGTGCATGTATTCTTTCAAAAAGGGATTGAATTTATGGTGTTAGATTGATACTCGTTAAAATTAATGTTCGTTTAAGGGGTTTAATGGAATTTTTTGAAAGAATAATGAAAATTTTTGGAAACCAGAATAGTCTTTGTAAAAAAGAATCTGTGATATTGTGTTCGATGATCCAATTAAGAAAGATTAAAGAAATAAAATACGTTTTATTAAATAAATTTCTATAATAATTAGATTCTTTTTACATACAAAACAGCAAAGACAATTAATAATTAAAATTGCATCATAATAAAATTTTACTCCATACTTGAAATTTTAATTTTTGCCTAATATAATATAATATGCAATAAGTTCAAATAGTATATCTAAAATATCTTCCTTAAATTTTCATATTATTCTCACCATTCACTCTTCCCCATTACACGACACAAATTAATAATTACTTTACTCCACGATCCCTGTAATTATTAATCATCAAAAAAAAAAAAAGAAAAATCCTCTCTCGCATCGTGCTCAAAATTTCAATATCCGCACACGACACGTGATGCCCCGCCATTAATCCTTTCCACCCTTTAATATCACATGCATTCTCGCCCCCCTAGCAAGAAATTCGCTGTGAAAAAAGTAGGCCGCGCTCAAATTGTTCATCGTTTAAATAAATTTAAACACAACAAGCCAACAGGAGGAGGAGGAGGAGGGCCATCTTCCCGTTATACATAAAACCTGTCCTGCGTGTTAAAAAGCGTGGAAGAAACGATGAAATGAAAAAGCCGACAGAATGAGAGCCACGCTCGTCGACGATAAGAAAACCAAGCCACGTGTTACTCCCGCGTTTCTGGAACAGGAGTACGAAAACCAAGGAGTTATCCCTTTAGTTAAAGCGAGGCTAATTTATTTAGCGGCGCCGTAAAGAAGCGTCGAATTGCGATTCAGGGGTCAGAGAGTGTTCCAGAAGAAAGGGAGGGAGGGGGTTGAAAAGAGGGTGATGTTTTTGCCCCCCACGGTCTCTCGACGGATGCGCGCCAAGGATTATCCTTTTAGGCGTCCTTTTAATTCCATTTGTAGCCCGGTACTCCCGTGCAAAGGCTTTTGTCAACGAGTATTACCTCGCTCCCTTTGAAGTGAAATTGCGATCGAGTAATGTAATAGTTCTGCCCGCGATATGCATTAACAGGCGTGAGCCCGGAATTGAAGACGGGGGCGCGGAAGGAAAATATGATTTTCCGCGTGAAACTTGGCGAGGACGAAGCTCTTACCGCGGCAGGAGGGGAGGGTTTCGATACTTGAAGAGTTTCTTCGTGGATTTGCTGTGTTTGGGCTTTTGTTCGTTTAAAGAGGGGATTTTGTGATGGAACGAGATATTAATTATATTTGTAATAAGATATTTTGGGAAATTGGGATTAGTGTTATTAGGAAATTTTGTTTAAGGAAAGGGAAGAAAAAGGGGTTGATTGTAATTGTTATAGTAGTTTTTCGTATTTTGTTGAAAAATTATTATATTTCATTTGATATAATGTATGATCGAGGTAGATAAAATATAAAGTTAAAAATGAAGAGATAGGGGGGAGAGTTTCGATACTTGAAGAATTTCTTCATGGATTTGCTGTGTTTGGGCTTGTTTATTTGATGAGAGGATTTTGTAATGGAATGAGACATTAGGATAAGTGTTATTAGGAGATTTTGTTTAAGAAAAGGGGAGAAAAAGGGGTTGAAGTGACTGTAATTGTCATAGTAGTTGTGTAATTTGATGGATTCTTTTTCGTATTTTGTTGAGAAATTATTATATTTCATTTGGTATAATGTATGATGATAGATAAAGTATGAAGGGTTGAAAAAAACATTGTAGCTAAGAATGATCAAACGTGATAATACGAACACGTTTTATTAGTACGAGAGAAGATTAATTAAACGAGGGGACAGATTATACCCATTTTCATCATCCGGATGACATTATAAGTTTACGAGCTGAAAAACTACCCTTTCCCTGTATCCAATGGCCATTCTTGCCCGATTATTATACATCTTCCCTCATATATTACAATTTCCTTACAATCTTTTTCTAGAAATTTATAACGTGTCGATAACAAGCAATTAATTGTACTGATTTTACATCAGTAGAGAATGATGTAAAAAAAATTCGTAGTTTACTATTCTATGTTAGAAATCGTATCCTCGTTACCCTCTTCAATCGTGCTTTAGCTTTTCGCGTTTGACAAATGCATTGATACGATTGTATTCGGTTTCAGAAGTCTTATGTAGACGCAATTGAGTCGTCTCAATTGTCAAAGGAACTAGTTGTTTAAGTTAAATGGAAGTGGGAATGGTTAATTCGCCGCAGAGTTTGCGCGTGTCGCGTGCCACTGTATTTACCCCCTTTCGTATTGTGTGTATGTATGTATGTATGTAGTTGTTCTAGATAGCTTTAGGAAATTGAGTGACTTAGAATTTGGGTTAGTTAACAGTGTCAAGTACAATAGTTCGTTGTTACGTTAACATAACGTAAAAATAAATTTTCAAATATATATTCCTCAAATTGAATTAAATTCAAATTGGATCAAATTGAATTTTTGCATGTACGTCGTGATCTTTTTCACAATTTTATTAATAATATCTTAATCGTGAAACGTTATATAATGTAATAAAATATTTTAAGAAGGTATTATTTAAAATTCAATGATAAAATTTAGCTCGCGTTAATAAAAAAAAAATCTGTAGCATTTATATAC